>NW_027508708.1:317500-320000 GCF_051911475.1 Siphateles boraxobius | reverse complement strand
GGTATTGTTGAGGTGTATTGTGCTCGCGCTGCTGGTCTCCGGCAGAGCTGGAGTTTGTCTCGTATCAAAGCTCTTCAACTACAGTGAAATACTCGTGTGATAAACATGTAATCTCTCCACAGCCGACCAAGCAATCCAAGACTAGGAAGCTGCGCGGGCACGTCAGCCACGGGCACGGGCGCATCGGTCAGTGGCGCTCGTGAGACACAGTGATGATGTTTTGCGCGGGTTAATGTGGCATTAATCTGTGTGTGTGTGTGTGTGCAGGCAAACACCGAAAGCATCCCGGAGGTCGCGGTAACGCCGGTGGAATGCATCATCACAGGATCAACTTCGACAAATAGTGAGTAAAGACCATCAACATCAGTCACGTGTCCGGCACGAGCCGTGAACGCGCTTATCGCCGACTCTGAAGCGTGTGTAGTGTTTATTAGTGTTTATTAGTGTGTGTAGTGTTCATACAGTTCATTCAGTCTGAATCAATCCCTCGTTCACTGCTGAAACTAATATCAGGAGTGTGTGTGTGTGTTCTCCAGGCTAATATCAGGAGTGTGTGTGTGTGTTCTCCAGGCTAATATCAGGAGTGTGTGTGTTTGTTCTCCAGGCTAATATCAGGAGTGTGTGTGTGTGTTCTCCAGGCTAATATCAGGAGTGTGTGTGTGTTCTCCAGGCTAATATCAGGAGTGTGTGTGTGTGTTCTCCAGGCTAATATCAGGAGTGTGTGTGTGTGTTCTCCAGGCTAATATCAGGAGTGTGTGTGTGTTCTCCAGGCTAATATCAGGAGTGTGTGTGTGTGTTCTCCAGGCTAATATCAGGAGTGTGTGTGTGTTCTCCAGGCTAATATCAGGAGTGTGTGTGTGTGTTCTCCAGGCTAATATCAGGAGTGTGTGTGTGTGTTCTCCAGGCTAATATCAGGAGTGTGTGTGTGTGTTCTCCAGGCTAATATCAGGAGTGTGTGTGTTCTCCAGGCTAATATCAGGAGTGTGTGTGTGTGTGTGTTCTCCAGGCTAATATCAGGAGTGTGTGTGTGTGTTCTCCAGGCTAATATCAGGAGTGTGTGTGTGTTCTCCAGGCTAATATCAGGAGTGTGTGTGTTCTCCAGGCTAATATCAGGAGTGTGTGTGTGTGTTCTCCAGGCTAATATCAGGAGTGTGTGTGTGTGTTCTCCAGGCTAATATCAGGAGTGTGTGTGTGTGTTCTCCAGGCTAATATCAGGAGTGTGTGTGTGTGTTCTCCAGGCTAATATCAGGAGTGTGTGTGTGTTCTCCAGGCTAATATCAGGAGTGTGTGTGTGTGTTCTCCAGGCTAATATCAGGAGTGTGTGTGTGTTCTCCAGGCTAATATCAGGAGTGTGTGTGTGTGTTCTCCAGGCTAATATCAGGAGTGTGTGTGTGTTCTCCAGGCTAATATCAGGAGTGTGTGTGTGTGTTCTCCAGGCTAATATCAGGAGTGTGTGTGTGTGTTCTCCAGGCTAATATCAGGAGTGTGTGTGTGTGTTCTCCAGGCTAATATCAGGAGTGTGTGTGTTCTCCAGGCTAATATCAGGAGTGTGTGTGTGTGTGTTCTCCAGGCTAATATCAGGAGTGTGTGTGTGTGTTCTCCAGGCTAATATCAGGAGTGTGTGTGTGTTCTCCAGGCTAATATCAGGAGTGAGTGTTCTCCAGGCTAATATCAGGAGTGTGTGTGTGTTCTCCAGGCTAATATCAGGAGTGTGTGTTCTCCAGGCCTAGTGAACACATTCAGTCAGCAGAGGCTTTTATCCAAAACACTTACAAATGAGGAACACAACGAGCTTTTCATCCTAAACGAGGCGATAAACAGTGTGTGTAACGCAGTCAGATACACTGTTTTCTAGTTATATGCTGTCAGTGACTAGAAAAGGGTTTATATGACTTTACAATGTTCAGTCAGCTGTAGTTTAGTGCTTTATACAATACTGATCGTTTCGAAGCAGCTTCAGCAAATAAACAGGAAACTAGCCGTCAGTGATGCAAACTTCATCAAACATGAGACATATTCAGATATCAGCAGCTGAACCGTGTCATTGCACAGAGAGTTCAGTGTTGATGATTGGACTTCACATTATCTGTATCATAGCCATCCATAATCACAGTAAGATTTGTACTAGTCACATTTTATGTTTATTAATTGTAGTTATCAATGATAACACCTTCAGCTTTAAATTCTGTTAATTTTATCATGAAATACAGTAAATTTGGTTTAGTCTGAACCCTAACACACAATCAATTTTCCTTCATTAGTAATATCAGAATTTTTAATTATGACATAGAACACCGTTTATAGGAAGCATTAGGAGAAACTATACTTGTATTATCAGTAGTGGTGGGCAGATCGAGGCTTCGTGAAGCAATGAAACCGTTGAAGGAGATTCTTATGAAAAATATTAATTTCTCTTCTTTGGAAGGACTTAGCCTATTTCTCCAGTCTTTGAAAAATCCTCTCACAAAAACCCACGAGGTCAAGATGAGTTGACTTCACT
>NW_027508708.1:157500-310000 GCF_051911475.1 Siphateles boraxobius | reverse complement strand
CGGGCAGCATCGCATCGAGAGAGTTCACTGACGGGAGAACCAGTGTCGCTCACCGTTTCTTCTTAAACACAAGATCAGACTGTGTCTGTTGAGGCTCATGTGGGCTTGAATAAAGGTTTTAACACATTAAGACACATTTGCACACAGACTTTATTAAATGTAACTGATTATACATCCAGCATTAATTAAACACATGTTAATCCAGTAACAGTGAAACAGTGAAGTGGACAAAGATGGTTAGAGATATTAATTAAAATAAGAGAAAGACAGGTCAGGATTATGAAATCATGATCAGAGTATGAAGAATTAATAATAATAATAATAATAATAATAATGCATAAGTCTTATATAGCGCTTTCCAAGGAACTCAAAGACGCTTTACAAATCAAACAAACAAACAAACAATGATGAGAGTGTTATTAGAGGTTGTAGGCAAGCTGAAACAGGTGGGTTTTGAGCAGTTTTTTGTAGGTGGTCAGTGAATCTGAGTTTCTAATGTGGATAGGGAGTGAGTTCCAAAAGGGTGGGGGCAGCGATGGCGAATGCTCGATCCCCCAAAGTTCGGTGCATTGATTTGGTGATGGGTTTGAGAAGGCCCGAGTCGGCAGAGCGGAGGCATCGGGAGGGGTGGTGACGCCCCTCCCAGTTATTATTGAATTAATACCAGTTATTACCAACACCAGTCAAAGATGTATATTAATGTCAAATTATACATTTTTAGCTCATAGGCTGAAGACTAAACTAGATACAACCCCCTGTCCTGGGTCTTTTGTGGCCTGGGGGTGGTGGTAGGCTTGGGAAAATTATAACACTATTCACGTTGTAATCTGTGGCCAGTTGTGTCTGTAGGGCTGTAATTGATAATTTCTCCACTCTGTTATTGTTATCAGGTCCAAAGTAACCCTTCTCTATGTACACACCGTTCTTCACACAACAGGTGGCTCTCCAGTAATACTTTGAGACAGTAAAAGTTTTGGTATCTGTATGTTGGTCTCAGGAACTACACCAGTCA
Source organism: Siphateles boraxobius (assembly GCF_051911475.1). Lineage (NCBI taxonomy): Eukaryota > Metazoa > Chordata > Actinopteri > Cypriniformes > Leuciscidae > Siphateles > Siphateles boraxobius. The sequence goes on along the minus strand of NW_027508708.1, from coordinate 308,988 downwards.
CTACATAAGTTACAGTATCACTATCACAGGAGTTCAGATCTTCAATAACTTTCTTCTCATGCTCCTTCCATTGATCCTGATTGAAATCTGAGTCCTGGTCAGGGTGGAGGTGGACAGCATGGAGACATGATCATACATGTGCTGAACTGGGTACAGGTGACCTCTGTCATAGCCAAGCTTACTAGAGCCTTTATGATCACGATTCACAGCCTGATTATTCCTCGTTTTGCGACCGTTAGGTGCCATACATGGCTCATCATTAGGATCATCCAGCTAAAGGACATGAGAGAGAGAAAACAACTCAAGACTGTTCCTGTCAAAATTCACATTAATTATTGTCATTTTAAATAAATATACTGGTCCCACTTTAATTTAGGTGTCTTTAACTACCATATACGAACATTTGAATTAATCATTTGATAATCATTGAGAGTAAATGAGGATCCTCCATGTTGTGCTGTACAGAGTTGCATAAAGAAACTTTTGCTGATCGTCGTCGTCCCAAACACACTGGCAGATGTACTTGACTGTGGTGCCTGGTGGTGGTGTGAATTGAGGAGGGTCATTATTCAAAAAGAACCGACTGCATTTAGCAAACCCCTGCGAAAGCTCACTCAGAGAGAGGCAAGGCAACAGAAGAAACACAAGAAGCTTCATGATGGAGCTCAAACTGTGAGAAACTGAACCTGGATCTCTGTGTCAGAAGAGAGAGAATATAGATGTGTGTGTGTGTGTGTGTGTGTGTGTGTGTGTGTGTGTGTGTGTGTGTGTGTGTGTGTGTGTGTGTGTGTGTGTGTGTGTGTGTGTGTGTGTGTGTGTGTGTGTGTGTGTGTGTGAGAGAGTAGAGAATATAGATGTGTGTGTGTGTGTGTGTGTGTGTGTGTGCGTGTGCGTGTGCGTGTGCGTGTGAGTGTGGTGTGTGTGTGTGTGTGTGTGTGCGTGAGGACTCTGTGTTATTCATCTGATATATTATATATTAAATATATTAAAATATCTAATATTATTAGAATAATTCAAAATCTCAGATAATTAGAATATTAAATGAAATCAGTAAAAAAAGGATTTTAAATACAGAAATGTCAGTCCTCTGTAAAGTATAAACATGCATATGTATATAGTTATATATAGTAAATATATTAGTTTCACCTTTTAATTTGAATTACTGAAATACATAAACTGTTGCATGATATTCTAATTGTTTGAGTTTCACCTGTAAAGTACTTGCATCTAAGACCATACACTGTGTACCTTTTTGTAATAATAGTGTACCAATACATACCATATAGGCTTTTAAAAAATTACAGGGTACATATCTATGCTTGTCAGGAGCCATTCAAACACAACATCCTTCACCACACAACGATCACTCTCCCCAGAATACTAATCACCTGCACCTGTTCACAATCAGTAAGCCTCATCAACCCCTGCATAAAAACACTCACCACAACCTCAGTCATTGTCAAGCCTCCAACAGGAACAGACCATTTCCCTTGTCTTCCGAAGTCTCTGATATGTCCAGTTCCAGCCAAGTAACGTATACTCACCTGTGAATTACTCACCTCTGCATTCCTGTTCCACTGTCTTCAGAGATCCTGTCCAAATCCGTGTTTCCTGCAATCCTGTCTGGATCCTTGTTCCTTGAAATCCTGTCTGGATCCCTGTTCCCCCAAAATCCTGTATTCTCCTGAGTCCCTGTGTTCACGCCGAGTTGTTACTCCCACGACGACATCTGAAAGAGAAAAGACAAGTATAAGAGATCTGTGACTGCTTGACATCAGTTAACCTGAAGAGGACCTGCTTACCTGTCATCTGCCCCGCACGTAGTGATCTTCACCAAATCTGCACCTGAACTTTGAGAATACTCACATATGCACTTGTGTCACGTTAAATAAAGCTGTGTTTGGATTCACTTACCTCTGTCTCCGTGCCTGTATCCTGACAGAAGGCTTGACCGACTACCGCTATGGATCCAACACAACCGTCATCCGCTGCCATTCCAGGGCAACTTGCAACCGATGCGGCGAGTTCGCTTCCTCAGTCCACCACCACTTCCACAAACCCCACTCCCACACTGGTATACATTGCTAGTTCCACCTCTCGACCAGCGCCATTCTCCGGCCGGGCGGAAGATTGCAACGGCTTCCTATTGCAGTGTTCGCTCATCATTGAACAGCAACCTCATCGGTTTCCCACCGATCGCTCACGAATCTCTTTCATCATTCAGCAATTATCTGGAACAGCATTGAGATGGGCTGAGTCGCTGTGGGCACAAGAAACTGAGGTTACCATGTCATTACAAAGTTTCATTAACCATTTCAAGGAAGTTTTCGGCATTAATGCAACTTCGACAAGATAAGAAACCCGTTTCAGAGTATTCCATTGAGTTTCGAACTCTAGCTTCAGTGAGTGGTTGGAACGAAAAGGCTCTTCTGGCTGTTTATCATGGTGGTTTAAATCCTGCACTCCGTCTCCAAATGGCGATCTATGATGATAATCTGGGGCTGGAAAAATTCATACAGCAAACTCTCCGTGTCCATCAACGATCTCAGGGCTGTTATCGAGATGTTCGACATTCTCATGCCACATCCCCTCATGTCCTCGCTAACCATGAGTCTGAAAGACCCCCAGAAGAAATGCAAGTCGATACTCACCGACTCACCCAGGCTGAACGTTCTCGTCGTAGAGAATTGCAGTTATGTCTGTATTGTGGTGTTAAAGGTCACTTTCGACTCGCATGCCCCATTCGACCACGTCAGATGACGGTAAGTTCCGTTCAGGATCACCTCGCCATATCGACACCACTCACTATTCCTGTAACCTTGAAAACCCAAAATTGACATGTATCTGTAGCAGCAATCGTCGATTCCGGATCAGCGGGGAACTTCATATCAGGGCGACTCTGCAAGAAACTTAACCTCAGGAATGTCGACATTCCCAAGCCATATTCCATCCATGCAGTGACCGGCGAACCCATTAACAAGGGGTATGTAACAGCTCAAATAACACCCATCCAGCACGAGACCATGTATCGACTACAGAGCCCTGAATCAAATCACCGTGAAATTCAGTTACCCACTACCTCTCATTCCAGCAGCCCTCGAACAGCTCAGGGAAGCCAAGATCTTCACCAAATTGGATCTCAGGAGTGCATACAATCTGGTCAGAATTAGAGAAGGGGATGAGTGGAAAACTGCTTTCATCACACCTGCAGGGCACTATGAATACCTGGTCACGCCGTATGGGTTGGTAAACGCTCCGTCCGTGTTTCAAAGCTTTATGGACGAGGTACTCCGAGACTTCCTGGGAAAGTTCGTGTTGGTGTATATCGATGATATTCTGATTTATTCCAAGAACCCTGTTGAACATCAACATCATGTGTCCCTGGTACTCCAAAGACTCAGAGAATTCACCCTGTTTCTAAAAGCAGAAAAGTGTACTTTTCATCAGACCAGTGTCGAATTCCTGGGATACCAACTGAGTGAAAGAGGAGTGGAAATGGATTAACGAAAGACCGAAGCCATCATGTCCTGGCCAACTCCTCAGTCGGTAAAAGAACTCCAGAGGTTCCTCGGCTTTGCAAATTTTTACAGACGATTTATACACGACTACAGTATCTTGACAGCTCCTCTGACCTCCCTGTTAAAAGGAAAGCCGAAGATGTTATTTTGGACCCCAGAAACGGAGCTTGCCTTTAATTCACTCAAGGCCCGCATTCACCACTGCACCCTTGCTCCACCATCCAGATCCAGAGAGAGTATTTGTGGTGGAAGTAGATGCCTCCACTACTGGGGTAGGAGGAATTCTATCACAGTACTCTGACTTATCCTCCAAGACCATACCTTGCGCGTTCTTTTCCAAGAAGTTATCTACAGCAGAAAGCAACTACGACATTGGAAACCGGGAGCTTCTGGCTGTGAAACTTGCCTTAGAGGAATGGAGGCATTGGTTAGAGGGGGCGAAACATCCATTCTTAGTACTTACCGACCACAAGAACCTCCAGTACTTGAGAGATGCTAAAAGACTCAATCCACGTCAGGCCCGATGGGCATTATTCTTCACCCGTTTCCATTTCAGAATCTCATATCGTCCAGGCTCAAAGAATACTAGAGCGGATGCCCTCTCTCGCATCCATGCCCCAGAAACTCTGATGGAGGAACCTGAGACCATCCTGCCCGAGAAACTGTTTGTCAACCCCATCCAGTGGGAAATCAACGAGCAATTATTGGAATTGTCACGACAACAACCTAGAGTCCCAGGATGCCCCCCCGAGAATATTTACGTACCTGAGGATTTCCGTAACTCTCTCATTTCATCAGCTCACTGCTCTGTAGGCACAGGTCATCCTGGAATAGGCAAAACTTTCTCAACTCTCCAACTCAAATATTGGTGGCCCAACATGCAACAGGACATCACAACGTTCGTACAAGGTTGTATTACCTGCGCCATGTCCAAAGTTCCCAGAAATCTCCCTGCGGGTAAATTAGTACCACTTCCTGTCCCACATAGACCCTGGTCACACATTGGAGTAGATTTCGTCACGGATCTTCCCCCTTCTGACGGCAACATCTGTATCCTCGTAACCATCGATCGGTTCTCCAAGGCATGCAAACTAATTCCTCTGAAGGGTCTCCCTACGGCTTTTGTCACTGCGGAACTTCTGATGGAACATGTTTTTCGAAACTTCGGCATCCCAGAGGACATCGTGTCCGACAGAGGAACCCAATTCATCTCCCGAGTTTGGCGAGCCTTTTTCACTCTTATGAACGTGACTGTAAGCCTATCATCAGGGTATCATCCGCAAACAAATGGCCAAACCGAACGAAAGATCCAGGATGTAGGACGCTTCCTGCGTACATTCTGCCACACCAACCAGAATATCTGGAGTCGATATCTAATTTGGGCAGAGTACGCACAAAACTCCCTCAGACAGTCATCCACGCAGTTAACTCCTTTCCAGTGTGTGCTGGGTTACCAACCCCCATTGTTTCCATGGTCCGGCGAACCCTCAGAAGTACCAGCAGTAAATAAGTGGTTTCAAGAAAGCGAAAGAGTGTGGAATCAAACCCATCATCACCTCCAGCAAGCAGTGAATCGCCAACAGCATTTCGCAGATGCTCGTCGCCGTCAAACTCCTGAGTATCAACCCGGACAGTTAGTCTGGCTCTCCACAAAAGACATCCGTCTACGTCAGCCTTGCCGCAAACTCAACCCCAGATACATCGGACCATTCCCCATTGTAAGACAAATCAACCCAGTCACCTACCAACTTCGTCTCCCCCCAGAACATCGGATCCATCCCACGTTTCACGTCTCCCTCCTGAAACCTCATCACCCTCCTGTACCCAACTCAGCCACAGAACCAGTTCCGGAAGATAACCCCCCGATACCGCCTATTGAACCAGAGCCCATTTATCTGATAAAGGAGATATTGGACTCCCGACGTCGAGGTGGTCAGCTCGAGTATCTGATAGATTGGGAGGGGTATGGACCAGAGGAAAGATGTTGGATACCCCGGAACAACGTCCTTGATCCCAATTTGCTCCTTGAGTTTCACGCTCAACATCCTGACAAACCTGCACCACGGCCCAGAGGTAGACCACCACGACGTCGGGGTCCAAGGTCCGCTGGCGCGGACTCTGGAGGGGGGGGGGGGGGTAATGTCAGGAGCCAATCAAACACAACATCCTTCACCACACAACGATCACTCTCCCCAGAATACTAATCACCTGCACCTGTTCACAATCAGTAAGCCTCATCAACCCCTGCATAAAAACACTCACCACAACCTCAGTCATTGTCAAGCCTCCAACAGGAACAGACCATTTCCCTTGTCTTCCGAAGTCTCTGATATGTCCAGTTCCAGCCAAGTAACGTATACTCACCTGTGAATTACTCACCTCTGCATTCCTGTTCCACTGTCTTCAGAGATCCTGTCCAAATCCGTGTTTCCTGAAATCCTGTCTGGATCCTTGTTCCTCGAAATCCTGTCTGGATCCCTGTTCCCCAAAAATCCTGTATTCTCCTGAGTCCCTGTGTTCACGCCGAGTTATCACTCCCACGACGACATCTGAAAGAGAAAAGACAAGTATAAGAGATCTGTGACTGCTTGACATCAGTTAACCTGAAGAGGACCTGCTTACCTGTAATCTGTCCCGCACGTAGTGATCTTCACCAAATCTGCACCTGAACTTTGAGAATACTCACCTATGCACTTGTGTCACGTTAAATAAAGCTGTGTTTGGATTCACTTACCTCTGTCTCCGTGCCTGTATCCTGACAATGCTTTTATATATATATTTTTTTTAACAAAAGTATATATATATATATATATATATATATATATAGCCACCTGGAGAAAACCGTGATGTCATCATCCAGCTCAGTTCTCATATAATGGTGTCAATGCAGGAGATCAATAATATTGTTGAATATTAAATGTCTCCAACTAAGCAAGACGAAAGCCAGAGGCGACAGTGAAGGAACACAAACTCCATCAGGGACAGAATGGAGGAAAATTCAATTAAATTAAATTCAAATTTATTTGTAGAGCAATTTTCACAATACATATTGTTTCAAAGCAGCTTTACAGAAAGCGCATTTCAGAAATGTACATAGAAAAATACAGTTACTTAATCATGTATTAATTTAGGGCATAACATATCGCCGGCGTTGAGTCGTCTCTTCACAGGCGTCGTGTCGTCTCTTCACAGGCGTTGGGGCATCTCATTGCAGGTGTTGGGTCATCTGAAGTCTCCGTGAGAGGCTGGATACAAACTGGAGCTGATGAACGCTATTTACCTCGGGGCTAGCGTCCGAGATAACAGCAGAAGAGCAGATGAGAGATAATTAGCATAGCTGCTGTTCATAATATTAATGCATTCGAACTGATTCAACAGTGGTATAAAAGTTAAGCATTATGTGACTGCTTGGCTAAAGAGATGTGTCTTTAATCTAGTTTTAAACTGGGACAGCGAGTCTGAGCCTTGAACAATATCAGGAATTCCATTCCAGAGTTTAGGAGCTAAATGTGAGAACGCCCTCCCTCCTTTAGTGGACTTAGATATCCTAGGAATGACCAGAAGCCTCGAATTTAGTGATCTTAAAGAACGCGATGGATTGTAGGGCGATAGATGGTCCATTAAATACACAGGAGCTAAACCATTTAGGGCTTTATAGGTCAGTAGTATTACTTTGTAAATGACACGGAACTTAATAGGTAACCAGTGTAGAGATGATAAAATTGGTGTTATATGATCATATTTTCTTGACCTAGTAAGAACTCTAGCAGCTGCATTTTGCACTAACTGTAGCTTTTTTATTGAGGATGCAGGACAACCAGCAAATAAAGCATTACAGTAATCTAGTCTCGAGGTCATGAATGCATGAACTAACTTTTCTGCATCAGAAACAGATAGCATGTTACGTAGCTTAGCAATGTTTCTAAGGTGGAAAAAGGCATTTCTTGTAACATATGAAATATGATTTTCGGAAGACAAGTTGTGGTCTAGTATAACACCCAGGTCTTTTACTGTAGTGGATAAAGTAACAGGACATCCTTCTAAATTAAAGTTGTATTGTACGAGGTTTTGTGGGTAGTTTTTTGGACCAATAAGTAATACCTCCGTTTTATCTGAACTTAATAGCAGATAATTACACGTCATCCAGCATTTTATATCTTTGAGACACTGTCAATTTAGATGAGTTAGTGTTTTCATCTGGACGTGATGAAATATATAATTGAGTGTCATCAGCATAACAGTGGAAATTAATTCCATGTTTTCTTATAATATTACCAAGTGGCAGCATATATAGTGAGAATAGCAGAGGGCCTAACACCGATTCTTGCGGCACTCCATAGTCTACTGACGTTATCTTTGATTTTTCCCCAATTAAACAGACAAAATGGTAACGGTCTGATAAGTACGATCTAAACCAGCTTAATGCCTGTCCCTGAACACCAGTGTAGTTTTGTAGTCGATCCAAGAGTATTTTATGATCTATAGTGTTGAACGCAGCGCTAAGATCGAGTAGAACTAGTATTGAGATACAGCCTTGGTCAGAAACTAAAAATAAATCATTTGTAATTTTAACTAGCGCAGTTTCTGTGCTATGATGCGGTCTGAATCCTGTATAAGATTTTTCATAGATAGCATTTTCTTGCAAGAAAGAGCACAATTGAGCGGACACAAATTTTTATAGTATTTTAGACATAAATGGAAGATTTGAATTGGGTCTGTAATTTGCTAGGTTATTTGGATCTAATTGTGGTTCCCTTTCGTTGTCACTCCGAGTTACGTCGGATGACGACGAATGGGGTTTCGCTTAGAAAGCCTATCAACTTCGAGTATTACAAAACGAGCCAATGGCAAAGAAATGCCATGGGTCTGCGGAATTTGCATAGCGTAACTCCGCCCCACCTCGTGGGTATAAAAGGAGGAAGCCAGCAACATGCAGATATGTTTTCGCTTCGGAGCCAAGTGTAATTCTTCACTCCCTAAGCTATCTCTGATTGTCAGCTTCTTACGAGACGAGCAACTCTCCAGTGTTGGTGTGACGGCGATCTCCCGGCGAGTGCACACTTTCTGCCTATCTGAGCGTGGTTTGCCAGGGAGTGTGTTCTCCGCGGGCGCTTCAGCACTGAGTTTCTCTCACAAAAAGAGCTTGCACGCGGCACGTCTTTTTAAAGATGCCTCGCCCGTGCACTTCTGGTTGTGCTCGGCTTGTGTCTGACTCTGATGGGCACGAGCGCTGTCTGGTGTGTTTGGGCATTAATCACGCTAGAGCAGCGCTCGTGGATGAGTCATGTTCTCTCTGTGGGAACATGACCATCGCAACACTTAGATCGAGACTCAATGATCTCGCAAGAGTGAGAGTCCCCTCATCCACACCCCGATCTAGCGCCTCCTCGAGAGGCTCTACTTCGGCTGGTGGTAAGGGTGATCTGAGGGTGACTGTGTGGAACAAAGCGCCGACTATTTGTCCGTGCCCCACAGCACCTTCACCAGTGTTGCAACCTGCGAGCGTTCAGGGGATTCCCGCGGGACCGTCGTTCGAGGTCCCGCATGTTTCCTTTGGCGCTCCAGAGGAAGACGTGATGTCAATCGCAGCATCACAAGGCGGGTCGGATTCATCTGGAAGTGACGACTCGTCACAGCTGCCACCTTCGGCTGTGAATACGGCTGTGGCTCAGTCTGATCCAGAGATGACGGCCATGCTTTCCCGGGCGGCCGCGAGCATTGGTTTAGAGTGGACCCCTCCACCCTGTCCTGAGCGCTCGCGGCTGGACGATTGGTTTTTGGGTGCAGCTGCGGCTTCCTGTCCTCAGCCTGCCCCAATACCTTTCTTCCCGGACGTGCATGATGAAATCTCGAAGTCCTGTAAGACTCCCATGTCTTCCCGTGACCGCTCGCTGGTTTCATCCGCCTTTCCTCCCCTCGATGGGGCAGCTGCCCGTGGGTACACTGGGCTCCCCCCGGTTGAGCGCTCTGTTGTGATGCAGCTGTGTCCTAAGAGTGCTTCTTCTCGCGGTGAGCCTAAGCACCCATCCAAAGCCTGTAGGTTCTCGTCTACCCTAGTGGCGAAGTCCTACAGAGCGGCGGGACAGGCGGCTGCCTCTTTGCATGCCATGGCTACTCTGCAGGTCTATCAGGCCCAGGTGCTAAGGGACATGCACGAGGGTAGGACGGACCCAGGGCTCTTTGATGAGCTGCGCGCCGCCACCAACCTCGCCCTCCGGGCGACGAAGGTGACCGCACGCTCCCTGGGTCTGGTGATGTCCACAGCTGTGGTAGCTGCGGCTCCCGCCCCTCCCGCCCGGCCCAAGCAGCAGCCTCCACCCGGGCCCGGTCGCGAAGGAAGCCGTAAGAAGGCGCCCCAGCCCTCTCCAGCCCAGCCCCCCGCTAAACGCCGGGCCAAGCGGTGCTCCTGAGACCGGCTGCTCAGGGATGTTGAAAGTTACTTCACAGGAGATGGTAGCAGGACCACTCCTTCCCCCGGTGGAAGGCCGGGGGAGAATCTTTTGTTCTCCACTCCCCGCTGCTCACCCACGGGTGGGCAGCACCCTAATGTGGTTAAAGAAAGAAGTGACATTTCCATCCCTGAGCACACAGAGTTCTCTGACAACACGGTGCGCCGCCCCCGAGCCGTGCACCCCTCGTCCCCCTCTGTTCCAGAGCCGGTTGACAGTGCGCACCGTCCCCGGACCGTGCCGCTCTCATCCGCCTCTGTCGCCAGCCCCCTGGCAGAGCAGACCCCCGTGGAACGTTCTTCCTTCCCTGGTGTCCTCTGTCAGGGCGCGGTTAATTACTGTGCCCCTACACCGGGGGCCGCTATGCCGTCCACTTCTGGCCAGTCATTCCGCCCTGCTGCACCACCGGTGGGACGTCTGTGGTTCGTATGACCCCACTGGTACAGTTCTTGGGAGCCTGGCTAGAGCATCCCCTTCTGTCCTGCTGGGTCGCGCGGACGATCAGGAGTGAGGCGTCTTCTTGGGCTCTAGCGCATGGCGCCTCGCTAACAGACATCTGCAGAGCTGCAGGCTGGGCGACACCTAACACATTCGCCAGATTCTACAATCTCCGAGTGGAGCCAGTGTCCTCTCATGTACTGAGATGACCAATCAAATCAAAGTAGGCGGGCTTTATGTTCACAGACGCTGCTGAGCGCGAATTTTAACAGTGTGACTCGACGCGTACGGTCCAGTGCGAGATAAGATGCAAGTAGCTAAACTTAACATTTCATATTTGACATTTTTTTAGGTCATAAATGTTAAATGAATGACAAAAAATAATCAGGCAAACTAATATAGTCTTGTCTAATTTCGCCATTTTGAACTGAAAATAGGCCAATGTAACGTGACTTATGTAATGTAATAATTAGTTTACTGTCATTGTGAGGGGACAAGAAACATTAGCAAAGCCGTTTTCATCATGTTAGGCACAAGATTAATAATGAATGTGTACATATTGAGAATATAATACAAATTGTAGCCTTTAGTAAATTAAAAAAGCTCAGCTTTAGGAGGGGAAGAGAAAGGGATGAAGTGACTGAGAAAAAAAGAAAGAGTGATGGAGGTGAGGAGAGAGCAGGTATTGACAAATAATCTACTGCCCACTGACATGGTTTTAAAAATATTTCTTATCCTTTTTTTGGTCTTAAAACGTCTTGAAATGCACATATCAGAGAAATAAAAAAATTGAACGCACTACCAACCAAAAATTTTGGACCTCTATGATTATAAAGCCCTGTCTACGGCCCTGTATTAGGCATAAGATCAATTATGAATGTGTAGCCTACATATTGTGAATGCATTTAATAAACTTAATTAACTAGCTTTAGTAAATAAATGTGTCTGAGAAAATGATTCATAGGCAAAATCAACCTATCCGTTGACCCTATGTTTACTTTCTTCACTGACAGACAAAAATGAAAAGCCTATATCAGTCAAAGCTCAGCTTCAGGGGGGGAAGAGGCAGGGCAAGATAAAAACAAAGAGAAAAAGAGAGTGATGCTGATGAGGAGAGAAACATAATCAGCTGCCCACTGACATGGTTTTAAAGCTGTTATCCAATTTTTTTTGGCATTCAAAACATCTTAAAATATGTAGATCAGAGAAATAAAAATTTTCTTGGGGAAACCCAGAACCCCCCTATCTGCCCTACCTCACATTCGGGACCACAGTGATTATAAAACCCTGCCTTTGCATGGTAATGAAACTGGTTAATAGTGAGCATTAGATCCTAAACTAAAGTGTTACCTTTTTTTATAATTTTTAAAAAAAATCTTACCCTCATTGGGGGCTTAGCCCCCCTAAAAAGAAAATCCTAGTGACGCCCCTGGGTATAATATCTATATTAGTTGGATTGGTTCCATATGATATAATTAAATCTAGTGTATGATTTAGACGATCAGTGGGACCACTGACGTTCCCTTTCGAGGGAACTCAACACTGCATCGAGAATCGACACTTTGGGGACGCTCCCTTAGCGTGCGCCTCTGAAGTAAGAATTAAACTAATCCAATCCTGATTGGTGTTGCACCATGACGTAACATGTGACGGCACATAAAAGTGACGCCGGCACACACACACATTAGCTTTTCGCTCTTCAGCAAGCGCTCTCTGTGAAACTGTCTGTCTTATTTGATGTTGTTTGTCTGTGATAAGCTCTATATTATGGCGAGTGAACAATACACTAAGTGTGTGCACCCCTGCCCAAGATTATATATATGCCACGGGTGGGGACACGCATCAGCTGTGTGTGTGTGTGTATTGTTTAGGGGCGCAGCACGCACTGTCAGCTCTCGAGAGGGCTGCCTGTGCACACTGTGAAGCACTTCCTATTAGAGGGCTGCGCTCCCGCTTGGCTATATTATTTCCTGATGATGGCCAGGCTCGCGATCCGGGTCCCGCTTCCGTTGAGGCGGCGCGACGGCTTAGATCGTGGAGATAGCAGAAGGATCTCGCGGATGAGAACGAGACTGCTGAGGCACCTTTTTCTCTCATCATCCGCAGATTCTATGACACTCGTTCACGACGCAGAAGCCCGCGATGCGGCTTCTTCTGCCCGTGATGAGTGCCCAGTGCTCGAGCTATCTGTTTATAAGGAAGTAGATGTGCTCAGCATCGGGAACGAGCAACATGAGTCACACTCGCCAGCTTATGTTTCTGCTTATGTTGAGCTCGTGGAGGTTGTGATGCGTGCTGTGGCCAGACTAAATAAATAAATAAATATATATATATATCAGCTGGCCACAAAAATAAGCAGGATGATCCTCCCCGTCAAAATGAACTAGACAAGAGATTCCTGCAGCACCGTTCACAACCTCAGAGCCGGGGCTTACTGTTTTTCCCAGATCTTTATAAAAAAATATATATATGCGTAGATCCTGGGAAAAACCCCACTCTTTACGTATCTCACCACATTCATTATATGTTTATTCGAATGTGGTGGGTGTGAGAGAGTCGGGTTATGGCAAGATGCCGCAGATGGAGGAAGCTTTAGCGTGCTATCTTTCTCCTGATCCGGCATCTTCACTTTAAGCCCCGGCGCTGCCCAACAAACCGTGCAGGGACACCTCTGCACTGGTTGGCTGGGCTTATATGGTGCAGGAAATCGATGTTGCTCTTCCGCCGTTAAAAACGTTTCGGGACACAGGCAGGCTGCACCGTCCGCCCCACATTTTTGTGAATGGGACGAGACACTGCATCGTCCTGCCACGCCCCTCAAGGCCTGAGAGCGTCTTGCTTCATCGCTAGGCTAATGTGTGTGTGTGCCGGCGTCACTTTTATGTGCCGTCACATGTTACGTCATGACGCAACACCAATCAGGATTGGATTAGTTTCATTCTTACTTCAGAGGCGCACGCTAAGGGAGCGTCCCCAAAGGGTCGATTCTCGACGCAGTGTCTCGTTCCCTTCTCGCATCACTTGTGTTATCTACGTGTATGTTAAAATCTCCAACTATTATTGCTTTATTGATATTGACCAATAGATCTGAGAGAAAGTCTGCAAACTCTTTTAGGAAATCAGCATAGGGTCCTGGAGGTCTATATACAGTAGCCAAGGCTAGAGATAATAGGGATTTCTTTCTTACATCTAAGAGCGTAACATTTAGCACAAGTACTTCAAACGAATTAAACCTGTGACCTGTTTTCTGAGTAACATTTAGAACATCTCTATAGATTGTTGCAACACCGCCGCCACGACCGATCAGACGGGGCTCATGCTTATAACAGTATCCTGGCCGAGTAGACTCATTTAGACCGATATAATCATTTGGTTTAACCCTCTGGGGTCTGCGGTATCGCCGGCGATACCAGCTCACTTTTTTCCTTATCAGTGCAAAAGAGACTCAAATTACTCTGTTGATTTTGATCTTACATATAAGTGCTGCACATTATTAGACCCTGTTAAGTGTCTTTTTATTTTGTGGGTACTCACAATAAAAACAAAGTGTTGTGCTTTTCGTCAAATAAAGAAAAATAAACATGATGCTCGTTTTGTCAGTGAGGTCCATTATGAAACGCGTCCGAAAAATGAACTGTAACTCTGTCAATACTTGTCACAGAGATACGAGAGATTTCTCTTTATGAAGCTGAAATTCTCTTCTTTTAAATGAAGTAATTTACTAAAAAAAAATATTTCCAGTTCATGTAATCCGTTTGAAACCAAGGAGAGGTACAGTTTTTTCGTTCTCCCTTCATTATCTCTAATGAGCTGAGACCACCACACCCCCAGAGCTTTTCACATGGTAAATAGGCGATCTATGCATAGCACACGCGGCATGCCCCCCGATCAATGCCATAAAAACACGAAGTTTCTTTATCAGATTCACTGATAGTTCATCGCGTTTTGAGGATGGCAGCACGCTACTCCGACAAAGAGGCCCTTCAGATGATTCTGGACAGCGATGAAGAATTCACCTTTTCTTCAGAGGAAAATTGCGACTCGGACGACGAACGGCTGCATTTTCAAGAACGAATTGATCTTGCCGAGGATAGAAGTTCGGAGTAAGTTGTTTAGTGTTATATAATTCCTTTTCTGATCATATAGAGCTCAAATGAATTTTTAGACTATATTTTGCTTAGTTTTGGCTAGCTTTTGACATAGGAAATATTGCCTCACAATATCCCTAACATTCGTGTACGCTCGTGTAAACTTTTTAAATGTGATATTCTCTAAACATATTTGTATATCAGCCTACATATATTTCACTCAGTTTTAAATAGTTTATGACACTGATTATCATGCTAAATAGCCTACTGCCTTATATGTAATGCATTTTGTTCGCGAATAACTGCTAGGTTATGTGATTGAGAGAAATATATTTCAGATATTAAAATACGTGATACTGTCTAAATACAATATATTTTATATATAAATGTTCAGTTTTGTTTAGCCTATGACACTTTATCATGCGTTAATACTTGATTGTGAATACCGGTGTAAATGTTTGAAATGTAAGTTCGTTCGTTTGTGTGTCGGTTCGCGCACAATCCGTTCATTGTGTAGCCTATCCCTAAATGCGTAATAGTAATGTGTCCAAACTTTTTCACCTTTTTATATTTTTTATATTTTTTGCTCATTCTGTTAAGGCCAAACATGTTCAAATGATCATTTAATTGTAATGCAATTTTAATGTTTTAATAAAACAATTGGTTTACATTTACATCCGCAGAATCATCATCATTTTTCATAATTTTTATGCTAAAATATCTCAAAGGATCTATTTCATCGAAAAAGGGGCTTAAAGATTTTCAAAACAGTAATTTGAAAATTAAACATTAAAAGTGGGAAATGGCACGTTTTCGTATAATGACCCATATATAATTATATATCTATATATATATCTATATATATATATATATGTGTGTGTGTGTGTGTGTGTGTGTATGTATATATATATATATATATATGTAATGGGACATGGTTGGGGCACTACAAGTCCCATCAGCCCTAGCGCTATATAAGGAAGTAGTGAGGTTTGTTCGCTCTCTTGCTTCCTGTCAGTAATCGTGACTTGTGGATGAATGGATGTCGCGGCACATTTAAAACTTTAACTGATGGTAGGTAGAGAGATTAGTTTGCTCTCTCGCTTCCTTTTTGCTGCGATTGATTGAGGCATGTGTGAATGTCGCGGCAGATTGAGCACTTTAGAAGAATAGCGGACGAGCAGTGATGTTAAATGCTGGCGCAGCGTCATTGAGAGCTGAACATATGATACACACCGTTAAGGAGGTATTATTTTTATAATTTTATGAAACTGTTTTTAGGATTATGTTTTAATGATTTTCTTTTCTTTTTGATTTTAGTGTTTTGGCCGGATTGTTGCCTGACTGATTGTTGCCTGTGTGTCAGCCAGAATAACCGATGTTAGAGGTATTGTTTTATTTAAAGGGAACTTTTTAAGGTTGTTTTTTATTTGTGTTTTTTGATATATTGTAAATAATTCTTTGTTGTAATGAAGTGTGTTTTCCCTTACAGGGAGGCACGGTTACCGTTTACTTTAGGTTTAATTTTCTTTTATTTATTTTATTATTTTGTTGGATGTTGGACCATAATTATATAGGAAAAACCTAGGCCATAAAATAATCGATGGCTTCATGGTGCTGACTTCTTTGTCCTTCTGGCATTACCCACTGTTAATTAATTAGTTTTTCTTTATTTTTGTAGATTTCTTTTTAACCCAACGATGGCTGCTGGGTTACCCTCACTGTGTGGATGGCGGTGGTGAGGTGGCTGGGATCGTGTGGTGGTTTGGTCACTTTAATTGTGTTTCCTCCTTTTGATCTGTAGGTTTGCAGTGTGATTGCTGTGAGCTTGTTGTGGTGAGAGCACTTTGAATGCCACTCTGTCTTCACGATATAGGTGTCCCGTGGCTATCGGGGGGGTTGTTTTTATATAATTTCTTTTTTGTTTTTTTTCATTTATTAGTTTTCTTTGTGGGTATTTGCATTTA
This sequence comes from Siphateles boraxobius, assembly GCF_051911475.1. Taxonomy (NCBI): domain Eukaryota; kingdom Metazoa; phylum Chordata; class Actinopteri; order Cypriniformes; family Leuciscidae; genus Siphateles; species Siphateles boraxobius. Next base: position 292,531 of record NW_027508708.1, on the reverse strand, counting down.
AAGGTCTGTTATATTTCTTTGTATTATTTGAATTAAAAAATGTTCCTATTGATTGAAGCTGCACTACCGCCTTGCGCCTGATTATTTACCCCTTGTGGGTACAAATGTTACATATATATATATATATATATATTGTCCTTGCATTCTTTGGGGTCCTCGCATTCTTTCTCACACCTGAATGAAAGGCTCATTACTATGCAGGGTCTTTGTCTTCTCAGGTGTGAACCAACTAATTTTTCACAAGGGGGTTGGGCAGTTGACGCCCATTCGCATATTGCCTTGGCAAACAAAAAAATGTTTTTCACAATTTTAATCAATCTATTGTGTTAAGTGAATGATTAGGCAGGATGATTTTCAGATCATTAGTATGTGTTTTGTGGCCTTATTTCAGACACTTTAAGTTTTAGTTTTTTCAATAACCATGCATAAACAATATTCTCTCAAAAATACAAACATATACATACATGTTGCCCACATATTACGGTAGCCCCGTTTGTGCTATATAGAGTGAATTTACACCGTTGCCATTAACATGTTTATAAATAACTGAAAAAAGCACAAATGTCAGAGCATGTCAGAACACCCCCAGGACCCAAAAAATCCCTCAGACCCCTGAGGGTTAAGCCAGGTTTCAGTAAGGCAAAATACATCAAAACTATTATCTGTGACCATTTCATTTACAATAACCGCATTAGGTGTGAGCGATCTAATGTTTAGAAGACCTAGCTTTAGAAATTGTTTTTGTTCATTGATATTGAGATTTTCTGGTTTAATTCCAATAAGATTTTTCCTAGATCCTACGGTAGAATTATTGTTTGGCCTCACTAAACGAGGAATAGACGCAGTTTCTATATAATGTTCTACACTACTTATGATATCAATTAAGTTGGGACAGCAAATACTGTGATTTGGACTTTGACTTACTAGTCATATGGTGTGTAAGGTTTGGGAGATGTTGTCCGACAGAAAAGCCACTCTGATTCTGCTGGGGTGCAGGCCATCAGCACGGTAGAGCCTATGTCACTCCCAGAACAGATCCCAATTATTTACAAAGAGCAGTTTCTGTTCATTACACAATGACATTAACCATTCATTTAGTGCAAATAATCTACTGAACCTTTCCTGTCCTTGTCGGTACGTGGGAAGCGGTCCAGACACGATGATTGTTGCTTCAGGCGATGTGCTGCGTACCGTCTCTGATCAGGCTCCTGTAGTCCTTCTTCAGAACCTGCCGCAGCCTGATGTCGTTCACTCCCGTGTGCAGCACAACAGCTCCGACGTGAACCTGTGCAGCGACATCTAGAACACGAGCACCAGGAAAGCAGTGAGTGCGCACCTTACCCTTAGCTGAGGTAGCGCGGACATGACGGACGATGGACAGGGTCCTGGCTCGTGTCTTCCGCTGTGGGATCATCCAGGGTCCATGGTTTTGTGTCGGTGTCGGAGTGAATGAAGCCAGGGATGATCACGTCCTGGGTGCTTGCGACCTGTGCAGAGAAACACACGGAGTAGACGAGGTCGGAGTCAAAAAGTTACAAACCACTGACTTGTGAGCATGGCACGTGATGTTTCAAGCGCTGATCGTCGATCTCTTAGCTCGGCTAGCCTCTCTAGCAGATCACGGATCTGCTTCTCCATGGACTCCAGCTCCAACAGCACCGAATGCAGCTCGAATGTGTCCTCACCTGAACTAAGAGGTAACGTTAGACACACATCTGATATATTCGCCATTATAACAGATGAACAGTAAATTAGTAGTGATACTACCAATATCACTACTAATTTAGAACTGAAATCCTGGATATAACCCATATCCTGGGTATAATCCGAGAGGCCACGCGTGCGATGCTAGCGGGCTAAAGGCTAGTAGCGGAGCTTCGGAAAGTTGGATCTAAGTAGCGAAATCAAAGCAATCCGATTGTTTTTTATAAGGAAAAGTATCGAAGATAAGTTCACATGCTATAAAAATAGAAAGTGCTTGTTTATAAATGAGTGGTAAAGAAGAAAATCAAGGATTTATGAATCAATTCGACGGAGCTCCAAACACAAACACAAACCGCACGCGCATTCGCATAGCATAATCACAGTCCAGCTAAAGTAAATTTAGTGATGGCTCTCTAGCAAGGACCACGCCACAACTGCACAGAATTAGCTTTATGAATGGAATAAAGGTCGAAGGAAAATGGGGGAAAAGTAAACTACGGTTCTCCGTCTGGCTGCTCAGGGAGTCTGACCCGGGAGACTCAGAGTGGGGGCTTCGTCTCGGTAGGCAGTAAGCTGAGTTACTTGTAGAACCCCCTGGGTGCAGCCTGTGGAAGTAAAATGAGAGGTTAGAGATTGAAGGAGAGGATTGAGGTCGGGGGAAGTGGGATGGATGGATGGATGAGTTGGGAGGGAAGGGGTTGGAGGGGTCGAGTTAAAGGTGGGGGGGGGGGGGGAGTCTGGGGTCGGGGAAAAGAGGGATGGATGGATGAGTTGGAAGGGGAAGGGTGGGTGGGGTCGAGAGCTAGAGGTGGAAAAGGGGGGTGGGGTTCGAAAAACTGAGACGAACGGTATGGTGAAGGTGGGTTCCGTGTATATATACGGACTGGGAGAGAGCTGATTAGTTGAGGCGTGGTCCTGCTCCCGAACTTCAATTAACTTGTTAACTACATTTCACTAGCAAGGACCACGCTACAACTGCACAGAATTAGCTTTATGAATGGAATAAGGGTCGAAGGAAAATGGGGGAAAAGTTAACTACGGTTCTCCGTCTGGCTGCTCAGGGAGTCTGACCCGGGAGACTCAGAGTGGGGGCTTCGTCTCGGTAGGCAGTAAGCTGAGTTACTTGAAGACCCCCAAAAGGTTTGGATGAGACAATGTGGGCTTGCGCTTGACGGAGATCGATAAGATTATTACGGATGTACAAGCGGTACGCTTCGGAAGACCATCGACCTAGAACTCTGATTGTCTTGTCCGAGATGCCCATGCTGGCGGCCGTGGTGGCTGCTCCGATCCGGAATGAATGTGTAGAGTAATGTTCGGGAGATATGCCGGAGGTCCTGAGAATACTTTGGAAGTGTTTGCTAAACCAGAATCTCGTGGCCATTTTCCTGTTTTCCGTGAGGAAGAGTGGTTCTTGAGGAGATGAATGGTTGGCGTATCTGGAAGAAACGTATTCCGAAAGTGGAATGTCGGGACCATTCATGCCCCCAAAGGAGGGCTGCTATGATGACGGGATACATCTCGTAAAGTGCGGATGAGGGAAAGTCTGGCTACTGGATAGATGGCTGAACTCTGGTGGCCACTCGGAAGCGAACCAGCGGCCGCTGTAGTAGCCGCCAAATCCTATGGAAGGCGCTGCGTCTGTGTACAGCTGAATGTCTTCTGGCTGTGTGACGTAGTCATTATAAAAGAAGGATATGCCGTTCCATGAAGACAGGAATTTCTGCCAGAGCCGCATTTTCCATTTTGCAAGCTTCATTCCGAAGAAACGCAGAATTCTGGGTGGATGGGCAAGACTTTGAAAGCACTGGTGATGTCTGCTTTTGACAGCCATGCTCCATGGCCTGCCTTGTGGATGAGAGTGATGGCTTGGTCAATGGAAGCGTATTTCATGGAGAAGTCTGGGGCTAGAATGATGCTATTGATGCTGGGAATGTGTGTGCCGTGTGGGGAGGACAGGTCGATGATTAATCTCTTTTTCCGAGCCAAGATGGTTGAAGTTGTTGCATACCATTCTGCCTCCTTGGTAGAGGATCGGTCGTCCTCTTTTGTCAATTCCTTTGGGAAGTGGAACGTTGGCTGTGGGCTGTGTGTTTAGAGGTTTCGGAATTAGAGGAGGAGGTGGGGCTGCTGTTGATAATCTATTGAATACAGATGTTTTGCGTGAGGAGGGTAGAGATTGAGAGGGTGTGATTGTGCATGCTGGGGCTGGATGTGATGGTGCTCCGCATAGTTCGCAGGACATAGAAGTGCGTGCCTCGAAGATCCGACAGTAGAGTTCTGCATTAAGAGTGCCCCAATATGTCCCCTGATTGAACTGCTGTAACCGACCTGCTGCTTGTGTGGCGAAAAGAACGTGGTAGTTCTAGAAGCCTGTTCATCCAAAACGCATGGCCATGTCTAAAACGATTGATAGATAATCGTCTAGCTCGGTTCTTCGATCGGGATAAACAGAGCACAATATATCTCTGTAGATCGAGAAAGCTAAAGCAAATTCGGTGGGAGTGAGATCCTTTGAACAAGAGTTTAAAGGATGGCTGAACTGCATTCGGCCTTGACTGGTTTGCAGCTCTCTGGGCTGGCTAATATTTATGAGGGATGGATGGAGGAGCTGGGCTAGATCTGTGTAGTTACCTGATAAGATCTGAAGACGTGAGGCTGAAGAGGCTGGAGAGGGTCGATGGATTGATGAAGCTGGACAAGGAGGCGGTGTGGCTGTGGCCAGGGTATATGGGCTAGTATTTATTGGCAGGATGTGAGGGTGTTGGGAAAGGGAGGGGTAGGGGTGGGGGAGGGAGGGTAAAAGGGGTAGATTAGATGCGTAAAAGGAAGAAATAGGAGGGGGTTGAAAAGGTCCACTGAGAGGTAGAAGTCCTGGGTTTGCTGCATGAGGGACTTGAATTAGGGGCCATGTGGCTGTTAATGCCAGAAGAAAGGGTAGAAGGATGGATGCTGGGATGAGGGGATGAATGTCCGTGAGGATTTGTAGCTGTTTGTGAGCTTAAGTAAGCAAAGAAAGATGTCATGAATTGGGATAAGTCTGAGGTAGAAGGTGCAGATGTTGAAGGTAGTATTACTTGGTCTCCACTAGGTGGCGCGGATACTGCTGGCTGAGGCCGTTGTGGATGCAGTGTGGTGACGTCATGAGTGACGATGAGGGGATCACGTGTCAATGCCGGAAGCGTTGGAGGCTCGGAATTTAATTCTGAAGTGTATGTAGATGCTGTGTAAAGCTGAAATAGTCTTGCTTTATTGTCTGATCGGCTGAATTGGATACCATTGTCCTTAAGAGCTCGCTGCAGGCGAGCCACGGTCCAATTCTTGATGATATTCTCTGGTCTGGGAGATGTGGCATGAGTGCGCTGAGAATTGCTACAGTTTGTTGAATGATGACGCGGTTGACGAGGAGAGCGGTCGCGCCGGCTTTTGTGCCTGTGTCGATCGTTTATGGCGGTTCTCGTTTGCAGAGAAGAGCGATCCTGACGAATCGGGGTTGGAGAAATCTTCGATGATGAACTGTGACGTGAATGCCCGCGGGACTGAGGGATTTCTACGACGGAACGCAGCCGGTGTGAATTTTGGCTGCCTATGGATTGTTGTGAAGACCTGACGCTCTGTGACGGAGGAGAGTTTCTGAATAAATAATCTTCGGAGTCAGAGGGGTTGATCCGCAGCTCGGAATCCATGTCGAAAAACTGAGACGAACGGTATGGTGAAGGTGGGTTCCGTGTATATATACAGACGGGGAGAGAGCTGATTAGTTGAGGCGTGGTCCTGCTCCCGAACTTCAATTAATTTGTTAACTACATTTAATTTCTGTTTTAAAAAAGTTATTAATTTAGTTCATATATATATATATATATATATATATATATATATATATATATATATATATATATATATATATATATATAGCCACCTGGAGAAAACAGTGATGTCATCATCCAGCTCAGTTCTCATATAATGGTGTCAATGCAGGAGATCAATAATATTGTTGAATATTAAATGTCTCCAACTAAGCAAGACGAAAGCCAGAGGCGACAGTGAAGGAACACAAACTCCATCAGGGACAGAATGGAGAAACCCTTGTCAGAAAACAGACTCAGTCTCAGTTCTGCTCTGGCCAATGACCCAACAGTGTGTGATTATGATTCAGGCATTACAGGTCAGAGATCAGACTGGATCAGAACATTATCAGGTCTTGTTGAAGATCGGAGTTGCGCCGGTATAGAGACGGGTTTGAGTCACCAATACACAAGACACAATCAGCATCAGGGTAACACACATTACAATGAAATAACATAAAATGCAACATAACACACCCCAATTTATATAACATTCTCCTTTCATGATACTCTCTGTCATGATCTTTCTTTTCCTCAATTTTTCTGTCTATTAAAGAATGCAAAACTAAAGCTATTTCTGCTGATCAATATATTCTCAATATACATTCTCAATATACATGCTGCCACTTGGTAATATTATAAGAAAACATGGAATTAATATCCACTGTTATGCTGATGACACTCAATTATATATCTCATCACGACCAGATGAAAACACTAACTTATCTAAATTGACAGAGTGTCTAAATGATATAAAATGCTGGATGACGTGTAATTTCCTGCTATTAAATTCAGATAAAACGGAGGTACTACTTATTGGTCCAAAAAACTACCAAAAAACTACTAAATACAACTTTAATATAGAAGGATGTCCTGTTACTTTATCCACTACAGTAAAAGACCTGGGTGTTATACTAGACCGCAACTTGACTTTCGAAAATCATATTTCATATATTACAAGAACAGCCTTTTTCCACCTTAGAAACATTGCTAAGCTACGTAAAATGCTATCTGTTTCTGATGCAGAAAAGTTAGTTCATGCATTCATGACCTCGAGACTAGATTACTGTAATGCTTTATTAGCTGGTTGTCCTGCATCCTCAATAAACAAGCTACAGTTAGTCCAAAATGCAGCCGCTAGAGTTCTTACTAGATCAAGAAAATATGATCATATAACACCTATTTTATCATCTCTACACTGGTTACCTATTAAGTTACGTATCAATTACAAAGTATTCCTACTGACCTATAAAGCCCTAAATGGTTTAGCTCCTGTGTATTTAACAGACCTTCTATCGCCATACAATCCATTGCGCTCTTTAAGATCACTAAATACGAGGCTTCTGGTCATTCCTAGGATATCTAAGTCCACTAAAGGAGGGAGGGCGTTCTCGCATTTAGCTCCTGAACTCTGGAATAGCCTTCCTGATATTGTTCGAGACTCCGACTCGCTGTCCCAGTATAAAACTAGATTAAAGACGCATCTCTTTAACCAAGCATTCACTTAATGCTTAACCTTTGATACTACTGCTGAATCAGTTCGAATGCATTAACATTATGAACATCAGCTATGCTAATTATTTCCCATCTGCCTTTCTGCTGTTATCTCGGGACGCTAGTCCCGAGGTAAATAGCGTTCGTCAGCTCCAGTTTGTATCCAGCCTCTCACGGAGACTTCAGATCCCCCAACACCTGCGATGAGACGACTAAACGCCTGTGAAGAGACGACTCAAAGCCGGCGATATGTTATGCCATAAATTACTACTTGATTAACTAACTGTATTTTTCTATGTACATTTCCGAAATGCACTTTCTGTAAAGCTGCTTTGAGACAATGTGTATTGTGAAAAGCGCTATACAAATAAATTTGAATTTAATTGAATTTAATTGATCAGAGCCATGCTTCAGCTAACAGTTAGCACACATTCTCCAGATACTGTGACGCTTACCTTCATTAATCTTCATACAGTGTGTTATTTAAGATCTCTATCTATTCTGCATGTGTGCGTGGCAGTGGCAGTGTGCGTGGAAATGTAACGGCTGGTACACTGAACCTTAGGCAAACACACACACATTAGCAGAGTGTCCAAAATGTAATACATGTAACTCAAAATTCAGTATAACAAAAAATTAAAAATGCTGAAGCTCTGTTGTGTTCTCTCTCCATTGCATTGCTATAATATTTAATAATATGTGTTTTCATATTTTGAAAATATATATTTTCAACTAATGTAAGAGCTGTATGGAAGAAACTGATATAGTTGAGTAAAGTGAATGCTAAGCTAATGCTAGTGTCTGCCAGCTTTCTATCCATTCCTCCTTCAACACAAGTGGAGGAGGGTGTTCAGATGCCCTGCTCTCCCAGTAGTGTTCCTGCTGAACCAGAACTGTCCTCTGATGCGTGAGGAAAGTTATTTCAGAACTACTTGCTAGCGATCGGTGGAGACCCTTACGAAAAAGAAGTATACTTCAAGTTCATTTTTATGAAGTATACTTAAGGAATGTTCAAGTATATTTTAAGTATACTTTATGTAGTAAGTATAGTACTAATATAAATATGTACTTGTAGTAAACTTGTAAGTGTACTATTTTAATACCGCTTGGGACTAAATTGGCCCACCTTTAGTATATAAAAGTATACGTTTAAGTGTAAGTGTAACAGTAGTAAACTTTAAGTACACAACTAGGTTTCTCATTTATAATGCATCTGTACTACAAGTGAACTTATAAGTATGCTAGTAGTTTACTATTTTAATACAAGTAGTAAATTTTTTAGTTTATGAAAGTACACGCTGAAGTAAACTCTCTGTAAACTTGTAAGTTTTCTTTAAGTGATGTTACAATCCTGGCTCTAGGGATGCAACATAAAGGACACAAAACAGAAATCTGCCAATCAAAAGAAAGTTTATTTAATAAAAAAATTAAAAAAGGGGACTGTAGAGACAGAAACACTGCTACTGCAGTGCTGGCTGCAAAACGGGGGAGAGAGAGAGAGAGAGAGAGAGAGAGAGAGAGAGAGAGAGAGAGAGAGAGAGAGAGAGAATGGCCATTTTTCAATACCAAGAACGCAAACTTCGGACTTGTCATGTTCGACTCAGGAGAACGAACTCCCAAGGACGAGAGGACGCGAGTCCGGTTATTCTGCAAACGGAACAGCGCGTTCTTGATCGCGTCACTCAGCTCGCTCTGGCTACTCCGGTTATCTCTTTATTATTTTAGGCAATAATAAAAATAAATGTGGTATAAAATACTACTCTGCCTCTTTTTATCAACAATAAAACGAAATATAAAACACCAATGTAAAAAAAATCATAAACATATATTAATGGCCACACAAATGTGGTTCAGGCAAAGCACATTGATTATCTTCACTGCATATATTTATAACAATACGAAATATAAAACACAACCCTGCTTTCTTTTTGTTTTCATTTTAAAAATATGAAACATTATTGATCATTAACTAACATTTAAAGGGACATTAAGTAAGCCTTGCATTTTCAAATGCGTGTTGCATCTACGGTAGCCGTTGTGTACCAAAAAGCTATGACAGGATGTCTTCTAATAGCACTTCGTCGAGTTTTCCTTAGGGTGAACAGGTTTGTTATTTCAAACAAACTTCAAATTGACACAACGAACAAACGAATGTTACAGTATGAAGTAATGAGTGTCAAAAACATGAACTAATTTAATTAGTAGTTATGCCTTGTTTACTCGTTATATTTTTTGAAGTATGTGCATTGTTAGATATCATCATCAGATGATTCAACAGTAGGAAGAGGAAGAGGTAGAGGAAGAGGACAGAGAGGCAGTGGATCAGTGGGATCTAGCCGAGGAGGTGGACGACGAAGAAGAGGAGGAGAGTGAGAGTCAATACAACAACGACAAAGATGCCCGCGGCAGCTACAAGAGCTACATACAGAATTTATGCGTCTGTATTATTCAATGTGAGGTCACAGTATAAATGATAAATAACAGAAAATATCAGATAACATAAAAATTGAAGTAGACTTAGCTATGCAAACAATGCAAGAACAATCATATGCTCTATTAAAATATATTTGTATAGAATTTCTAGCTTACAAAAGTAAACTTACAAACGTTTTTTAGCGCCTTCTCTGCTTTACTCAATAGCTGCTATTCATCACAGAGCCTGTTTAACTTTTAACTGTAAATGTTCTTCCGTCTATATAATAAAGTAAACAACCAAGCAATTAAAAAAAACGTCTCGGGTTACGCATGTAACCCTTGTTCCCTGATAGGGAACAAGACGCTGCGTTTGAGACGCGGTGGGAACGCTCTGCGTGATTACGTCATGAAGCACGTGTAAAATCAGTCCAATGGAAGCCCGCTACGACATAGGTGACGTCATAGACCAGTAAACTATAAAGCACCACTGAATTCAGACCGTGGGAGCTTCTGAAAGGCCTGAAGCAAGTCGATCAGGGCATGCATGAAGTATGGCATATAAACGCAGCGTCTCAATCCCTATCAGGGAAATGAAAGCGTAAGCGTATGTTCTACCAGAAAGACTCCATTGCACGTCACTAATTTATAATTCCACGCTACCAATCACAGCTCGACATTGAATATAAAAGACTGATCCTACTGTTCCATGTTGTTGACCGCAGGTGTCGTAGCAAAGTTTTCTTTTACGCACATCCTCCACGCAGCTTATCATGTCTCAAAAACCGATCGTAGATTTCGACTTCTCCGATTCAGATGACAATCAAATCCCACCTTCTCCTCAGTCAGTGCGTCGGAGCAGCCGCATCCAAACTAGAGAATCTCCGTGGTCCCAACTGCCCTCTGAGAGAATTGTCAGTATCCTCGAAGAGGGTGGTTTCCCAGTCAGCAATGATCTCTCAAGGAACGATCTCATTCTCCTGGCTTCAAATATCCTGGGAACTTCGGCTGGCCCACCCGAGGCCGATCCTCCAGCCATTCTGGTTTCAACCCCTCAACCCAAACCAGCAGGCACGAAGCGCTCCGCCAAGTCCTCGTCACCAGCCCAAGCCAAAAGGCAGTTGATCGGCAATTGGTCGACTGCGGTGACGTGGCGGTGTTTCTGAAATCCTCCGATCCTAGATTGCTACACAGCTTGTCGTTTGGCGAATTTGTCATAGCGTTCGAGATCTTCAGAGACATTTTATGTCAAGCTTTTCCCGACCGCAGGGAAGAGTTTGATTTATACCTGGCTATGATGGCAGATTTCAGCCAGAGATACGGAGGCACACTCTTCTACGAATATCACAAATCATTTTCAGCAAAATCCGCTTCTTTCACAACTCTGTTCAATACTAGACTGGACTGGTCTGTCACCGACTCCGAGCTTTATGTTCGTCATTTTGGTGGTCAATGAGCCTTGGCTTGCGTTGTGTGCAGCTCGCACGGTCACTCAGCTGTTTTGTTTTCTTCTTTTGTTGACTATTTAATTACTGGGCTCTCTCAAGGATTTCGGGTCGGAGTTTGTTCCCCCCTCTCTACCTCGTATGTAGCTAAAAATCTACAGTCTGCGCTAGCTGAACCTGACACAGTCTCAAGTCTTCTAGATAGGGAGTTAAATAAAGGTTACATAATCGGCCCTTTTAATTCATCTCCTTTTTCCTCGTATCGAATTAATTCTTTAGGAGTAGCTACACGCAAATATTTAGGGAAAAAGCGTTTGATCTTTGATATGTCTTCTCCCTATTCTAATAGCCTCGCAAGCGTCAACGAATGCATTCCTTCAGAGCCTTTTTCACTGTACTACGCTTCAGTAGACGATGCCATACAGCTAATTAAAATAGCAGGTTACGGTGCTTGGCTTGCCAAAGCAGATATTACTGATGCCTTCAAAATCATGCCTATTCACCCTTCTGACTGGCACCTTTTTGGCGTTAAATGGGAATCATTGCTTTACTTCGCAGTGAGACTCACTTTCGGGTGTAGAAGTAGTCTACACCAAATATTTTCAATTGCTTATCTGAGGCTCTGTGTTGGATCCTGTTGAACGTTTGCAAGCTCCCGTTCGTTCTACATTTACTCGATGATTTTCTACTAATTGATTTTCCCTCACCACAAAGCACGGTACTGGACTCGCTTAGATCACTATTTAGCGACGTGGGTGTTCCCCTTTCAATCGAGAAAACTATAGGTCCTTCTACCTCCCTCTAATTTCTAGGCATCGTTCTCGATTCAGTTCAGATGCAAGCTTCTCTTCCTAATGACAAACTTCTCAGGATTAGGTCGGTCCTAGAATCTTTTCTCATAGCTCACATGGTTTCAAAATGCGACATGCTCTCTCTACTCGGGCATCTCAATTTCGCTATGAGAATAATTCCCCAACGTAGCTCCTTCATTTCTCGCCTGCTCACGCTGGCCCACTCAGTTGACAGTCTGCTCGACTCGATCCTCCTAGACGATGGGTGCCGTTCAGACCTTAGGTTTTGGTCACACCTTCTCAATAACTGGAACGGCATCTCTTTTTTCTATAATGATGTTTCCGAATCATCAGCCACACTCAAGCTCTTTACCGACGCAGCTCCTTCGAATGTTTTTGGGGGTTTCTTTCAAGGACAATGGTTTGCAGAGAAATGGTCGGATGCATTTCTTTCCCTAATTGCGGATTCATCCTCAGTCGCTCTTTATGAATTATACCCTATCGTTGTAGCCTGCGTTCTCTGGGGCTCCGCTTGGTCTCGTAAACGTATCAATATGTTCTGCGATAATCGAGCTACAGTCGATATCATAAATAAAGGACGTTCGAAATGCCCGGTAATCATGTCTCTACTTCGACGATTAACTTGGCAGTCCGTTATACACAATTTTATTCTTAAAGCAATGCATATACCAGGTCATTCTAACGGCATTGCTGATGCTCTCTCTCGCTCTCGTTTTCAGGCTTTCAGACGTCTTTGCCCAGCAGCAAACCAGAATCCAACACCATGCCCGAACCTAGCTGAGTTAAACCTCGATTAAGCTCTCAGTTTAATACCTTACTAAATTCTGCCAAGTTTTATATTACTCAAGGTGTCTCGCCATCTACACTCAAATCCTACAATTCCGCTTGGTCCCGGTTTCTGATTTTTTGTCTTTCGTTCAGTATCCCCCTACTGCCCATCTTAATATCGACAGTTTGTGCATGTTTAGTTCATTGCTCTGATTCTCGTTCTCTGAAGATTGCAACAATACGTAAATTACTGGCCGGCATTCAATTTTACGGACGCTTACATAATCCTAACTTCCCTAGCTTTTTCTCTATGCCTACGATTCGGCTTTTACTCAAAGGCATAGAGAAGTCTGCCTATAAGACACCAGACAAACGCCTTCCTATTACACTAAGCCTTCTGCATAAACTCGTAACATCATTACGTAATGGACTGTTTTGTGAGTATTTTAACATTCTTTTAGAAGCAGTGTTTTTAACCCTATTCTACGGGTTCATGCGATCAGGGGAATTCACTTCTGATTCCAAACATTTTAATTCTGCTCGTGGCTTGGCTTTATCCGATTTACGTCTTTACCCTACTTTTTTCTATTTATTTATCAAGTTTTCGAAAACAGATTCTTCTGGATCAGGCGTTAATATTTCTATATCTAAAATCAACAATTCCTTCTGCCCTCATACTTCCATGGTCAAATATCTTAAAGCTCGACCATGCACTTCAATAAACTTTTCTTTATTTATATTACCGAATGGTCTTCCAATGACCAAGCACTGATTTAGATCTCATCTAGCTTCTGTCTTAACACTTAGCGGTCTGTCTCCACATCTTTACACTGGGCCTTCCTTTCGCATCGGAGCCGCTACAACAGCATCTGAAAGCGGCGTTCCCGACTCCACTATTCAAATGCTCGGCAGATGGTCGTCTTCAGCATTCAAGACCTACATCAGATCTGACATCCATGTTCTACTAAATGCTCAACAAGCCCTCTCAAACCACGTTTAAGGTAAATTCTTCGCTAGCTACTGGTGGTGGGGGTTAATGATTCATATCATACGTTCGTTTTTCGCTGCTCTGTTAAGTTACATATGCAGTTAATCTCGGCTTGCCAGATTTATTTCGTTCTTCACTATTAACTCAGCCCTTAGCTGATTATTATAGATTAGCTTTGATGGGAAATACTATATAATGCTCAAAGTTATTCATATCCCTGCTTGCTATGTCTATCGTGATGGTCATTCACGATAGCTGCAATATGGCCAAGCCTATCGCGGCTTCCGAAACTCTACGATCACTGGCATTTAAGGCTATCGTGGTCTTTTCAATAATGCTTATCACATTAATCTCGGTTCTGACGCATGAACTAAGCCTATCGAGGCATCAGCATGAACTAAGCCTATCGAGGCACCAGCCTATCGAGGCACCAGCCTATCGAGGCATCAGCCTATCGAGGCATCAGCCTATCGAGGTATCAGCCTATCGAGGCATCAGCCTATCGAGGCATTAGCCAATCGTGGCTTATTTCATAAACACATAATACATTTAATCTCGGTTCTGACGTATGGACTAAGCCTATCGAGGCATCAGCCTATCGAGGCATTAGCCTACCGTGGCCTTAGACAATCGTGTCTTATTTCATAAACGCATATTACATTTAATCTCGGTTCTGTCGCATGAACTAAGCCTATCGAGGCATCAGCCTATCGAGGCTTAATGTACAGTTTTAATGATTACTTTAAAGCCTACTATCATGGGCAGTCGAGGCTTTCGTATGTATGTATCTTAATAACTCAGCCTATCAAGGCTTCGTTAAAATTCCCATTTCAAGTTTTGCGACCAGACGCGGCTTCGTTCACGTTTAAAAATAAGCTCTGCCCATATAGAGTGACATTCCTACTCTCGATCTTGCTGAAGTCTCCTATAAGTTATCTTATCTCAGAACATATCGTAGTTTTAATCTTTTACGCTCAGTACCTGACTTTAAGATAAGCAATTAAAAGTCGTCTTATTGTCTTCCCTATTTATTAATCCTACTGTATGCCTTTCAGAATCCTCATAGGTATGTATGGAATTCATCACATTTTCCTTACTTTTTGGGGGTAGGCTCCGCCCCTGCCTCTAACATCAGGCAGGACCTACAAGCTAACCTTCAGACCCTAACGGAGGACGAGGCCTACGCCAAAGAACTCAGAGACGGAGCTTGTCGAGCATCTACCTTTATTTTTGTCTGTAAACTCCTTTCACAAAATAAATTCTATTTATTTGAGAATCCTTCTGAGTCTTTATGGTAGAAATGAAAGCGTAAGCGTATGTTCTACCAGAAAGACTCCATTGCACGTCACTAATTTATAATTCCACGCTACCAATCACAGCTTGACATTGAATATAAAAGACTGATCATACCGTTCCATGTTGTTGACTGCTGGTTTCGTAGCAAAGTTTTCCCCCATCCTCCCCACCACCACCAGAATGGCTCCCGTCCACTCGTCGGGGGTTAGGCTCCGACCCTGCCTCTAACATCAGGCAGGACCTACAAGCTAACCTTCAGACCCTGACGGAGGACGAGGCCTACGCCAAAGAACTCAGAGATGGAGCTTGTCGAGCATCTACCTTTATTTTTGTCTGTAAACATAAAAGAGTGAGGAATTTTTCTGAAACCTCCTCGATGGGCTCGAAAGGAGCTAAAGCCAGACCCTCGAGTACAATGGCCAAGTCCCAAGCCGGTGCTCTAGAGTGCAGTGCAGGTCTGTGTGGGTGGTGATGGCGCAGTGGATAAGACACATGCCTTTGGTGTGAGAGACCCGGGTTCGAATCCACTGCGAGACACCAATGTGTCCCTGAGCAAGACACTTAACCCCTAGTTGCTCTAGAGGCGTGCGACCTCTGAAACATAGCAATTGTAAGTTGCTTTGGATAAAAGCGTCAGCTAAATGTAAATGTAAATGTCTCAACCTCAATGTACCACGGAGAAAGCGAGTAATTAAAGGGTTTCTCCCGATAGAAGCACCCCCCAGAGGGGTGTGGTAGGCAGATATAGCCGACACGTAAACCTTTAGGGTGGAAGGAGATAACCTGGCGGAGAAACGGTCTTGCAGAAAATCAAGAACTGAACCAACAGGGCAGTTAAATGGATCTAACTGACGATCAACACACCACGTGGTGAAAAGTCTCCATTTTAGCGCATTCAGCCTTCTCGTGGAAGGAGCTCTGGATTGAAGAATGGTTTCTACAACATCGGTCGAAAGACCGGTTCCCCTGAGCCTGTCCCCCTCAGAGGCCAGGCCCACAGTTTCCACTACTCCGGCCGAGGGTGAAATATCGTGCCCCCGGCCTGGGACAGGAGATCCACCCTGAGTGGGATCTCCAAAGGGGAGCCGTCCAGAAGAGACACCAAGTCCGAGAACCATACTAGGGTCGGCCAATAAGGGGCTACTAGTAGCAGACGAGCCCCTTCTCGGCGAACCCTCTCCAGAACCCCCGGAAGCATAGATATCGGGGGAAAGGCGTACAGGTGCAGCCTCGGCCACACCTGCACCGTAGCATCCAGACCGAGAGGAGCTGGGTGAGTTAGAGAGAACCACATGGGACAATGGGTTGAATCTGACGATGCGAAAAGGTCTACCTGAGCACGACCGAACTCTTCCCACAGGAGCTCCACCACTTCGGGGTGAAGTCTCCGCTCCCCGGGCCTCAACCCCTGTCTTGACAGAAAATCTGCTCCCATATTCTGACGCCCTGGGATATATACCACCCTGAGCGACAATAACTTCCCCTGGGCCCATTTCCAATTTGCAAAGATGACGTGACCTCAGACCCCCCTGATGGTTGATATAGGAGACCACCGAAGTGTTGTCTGTGCGGACCAACACATGATGGCCTCTCAGGTCTGGCAGGAAATATTTGAGAGCTCGAAATACCGCCATCAACTCCAGACGATTTATGTGCCAGGAACATTGATGGTCCTGCCAAAGACCTTGCGCCGAGCGGCCACTCATGACCGTGCCCCAACCCGTGAGGGAAGCATCCGTCGAAAGCGTGACGCATCAACAAGGAGCCCCCAACACTGGGCCCTGGGCGAGGAACCAAGGTTTCTTCTACATGACCATGGCACGAAGGCATAGCCGCGTGACTTTGATCTTGTGGAACGGATTTCCCCTCGGAGAAAACCGCTTGGTCCTGGGCCACCACTGCAGGTGTCTCATGTACAGAAGGCCAAAAGTAATAACGTTGGACGCCGCTGCCATGAGACCCAACAGTCTCTGGAACTGTTTTACAGTGAGTAACTGGCCTAGTTTCACCTTCTTTGCGGCTGTGAGAATCGCAGAAATACGAGCAGGAGACAGACGTGCCTGCATTGTGGTCGAATCCCAAATTACCCCTAGAAAAGTGGTCCTCTGAGCCGGGAGGAGCACACTCTTTTTGGTATTGAGCAACCCCAAACTCCTTATGTGGGACAGAACAACATCTCGATGTTGAACTGCCAACTGCTCTGACTGTGCTAAAATCGACCAATCGTCGATGTAATTTAATACACGGATGCCCTGGAGTCTCAACGGAGCCAGAGCTGCATCCACGCATTTTGTAAAGGTGCGGGGTGATAAACCTAGGCCAAATGGAAGAACCCGATACTGGTACGCTTCGCCCCCGAAAGCGAACCTCAGGAACTTCCTGTGATGAGGATGGATGGATACATGGAAGTACGCGTCCTTCAAGTCTATTGTGACAAACCAGTCCTTGGACTGAATCTGTGATACAATCTGTTTGAGTGTAAGCATTTTGAACTTGAGTTTCTGAACTCTGCTGTTTAGATAGCGCAGATCTAGAATAGGACGCAACCCTCCATCCTTCTTTGGAACAATGAAGTAACGGCTGTAAAACCCTGACTCTCTGCTGGGAGGAGAAACCCTTTCTATAGCTCCTTTTTGAAGAAGTGTCAGAACTTCCTGCTCCATAACCAGAGCCTGCTGTAAGTCCACTACCGTAGAGAGGACCCCTTGAAATCTGGGCGGACGAGAACCGAACTGAATTCTGTAACCCTTTTCTATTATGTGCAGGACCCATGTAGAAATATTTGGCAGAAGTTTCCATGCTGCCAGAAATTCCGATAGGGGAACCAGCCTCTCGAAACTGGACTCTGGATTTGATTGAACAATCATCTCGGTGCCCTGAAGCGGCGAACCGGCAGGGAACAACCGAACTGACCGTTCTACAACCCTCCTCAGAGGATTGGACGGGGACGCTGACACCTCGGCGCCCTGAAGCGGCGAACCGGCAGGGAACAACCGAAGTGGCAACACTGCGAATCTCCTCGGAGAATCGCCCCCCGGAGGGTGCCAAGGAGGGACGGTTCCTCGGAATCGTTCCTCCCTGGAGGGGACCACCCTGAGAAGCCTGAAAGCCTTGGCGTCAGGACTTCTTCTTAGACCAAGCTCTCTTAGTGATGATACTCCTCAGATCCTGTCTACCTCTAACAGGCTTGGACTGCGACCGCCACTCAGGAATCCCAGATTGAGGAGGAGCCCGAGCGGCGACGCTCTGTTTTTGCTGATTTCTATAAGTGGAGCTCGTAGACGGACGAGACTGCTCTGGCTTTATGTTGCGAGCAGCCTCGGGGACACTGGACCGGCGAGGAAGAAACCTCTGAAACGCAGCCGCTTGTTTCTTGTTTTCTTGAAACCTATCGACAACACAATTTATAGCGTCGCCGAAAAGACTTGTAGATGAAAGTAGTGCGTCCAGAAGAACAGACCTATCTTTATCATGTAGAAAAGGGAATACAAGGCACTCTTCTTTATAAAATTAAAAAGCCTTTATTAAACTGGCTCTATCATGATTGAAAAAATTATTAAAACATGTGGGGGAAAATACAACCCACGCGTAGCGGTTTGGAAAATATACCCTGAAGAAGGCTGGTTGTGCCGCTACCCGTGGGTTGTATTTTCCCCCACATGTTTTAATAATTTTTTCAATCATGATAGAGCCAGTTTAATAAAGGCTTTTTAATTTTATAAAGAAGAGTGCCTTGGATTCCCTTTTCTACATGACATTGAACTCTCGACCCCAAAGAGCACCTTCTAATACTTTTTTTGAACTCCTTGAGCACCCTGGACTTTTTGTCTCTTTACAATATTTAAGCACTAGGGACGTGCTTTCTCTGGAGTTGCTCTGCTCGTACCTAATGGGCATTGTGGAGTCGTATTAACTCAAGATGGAGAATGGAAGATACACTACAGCATTCTCATACTCAAATGAGCAAGCCAACAACATCATTGTAACTCAGTCTTTACTTGATGACACAACAAATACTCCAGAAGCTGAGCCAGATGTGAGTAAAAAATATTATGAACTCAGAAGAAGGGCAGAAAAAGAGATTAAGCTTCATTGGAGTATTGTCAATTTGTCTGATTACTGGCGTGAGGGCCGCATACCAAGAGGCCTTAGAATCAAAAAATGTCCCTCGTTTGGCATAGAAGATACTGATTTCAGATCAAAATGGGAAGCTATTCTGAATAAATGCTCATTGGATCTGATCCTGCTAATTATTGAACATAGTAAGAAAAAAAAAGCAGTGTTGCAAGAAGAAATTAATGAGATAAAAGCACAAATCTCTGGCATGAGTAATGATGACAACAAATTGCCATTTGAAAATAAACTGAAACAGGACCTCGAGAAACTCACAGATTGGGTCAGACAACAAAAGATCAAGAAATTTAAGAGAGATGAAAACGACTATAAAAATGACAGCGTGTACAAGTGGACTAGGCCTAATCACAGATATAGACAAAGACAGAGATCTGTGTCCTTCAATTTTACTACTAGTGATGAAGAATCCACTTCGATCTCTTACATGTCTTCACCAGCTGCTTCCACCACGTCTGATTTTTTGGACGTAAGACCCAAACACATCAAACCCAACATAAAAAGAAGAAAACAAGGAGAGGCAGAAAACGGTCAAGGACAAAGACAACAACCGAGACAACAACCATGGTTCCCCTTCAGGGACTACCGCTGCGTGAAATCGCAGTGGGAACGCCCTCAGCGTGACGCGTCTGAAGCATGAATGAAATCAGTCAATGGAGAGAATGAGCGTACGGCGAGTGACGTCATCGACCAGGAAGCTATAAATATCCCCTGAGTACACAACACGCCAGCTTTTAGTTACTTCAGCAGCTCTGTGTGTGTCTGAATCTGTCGATTGTGTTTGTCTGTTTTGTCAGGAGTTTTCACTATATATATTTTATATAAAAAAACCAATATGAGCGAGCAGTATAAGAAGTGTGTTCCCCCCTGTACTTGGCACATCACGGGTGGGGATTCACACGAGCTAAGTGTGGCTTGTTTGGGAGTGCAGCAATGCCCAGTCGGCTCTCGAGGGAGTCGATTGTCAGCATTGCGAGCGTTTTCCCTTGAGAACTCTGCGCTCGCGGCGATCGCTCTTCGAGGAGAGTGATTTGCTGCGAGCTCCCCGAGGCTCGGGTCCCGCTTCTGTTGAGGCAGAGCGGCGGCGCTTGTCTTGGGGCTCGCAGATGGATCTCGCTGGCGACGTTGAGACGGGCTCCGCCCTATCTCAGCTATCTCCGACAAGATCTAGTGCCTCTCACCCGGCTCTGGAAGCACGCGCTGCGGCGGTTACTTCTGCCCGGGTGGAGGCACATGATGATGTTGAATTGAGATTTTCCAGTTCTGAGGAGCTGGATGTCGAAAGTTTATTATCAGAGAAAACTAGTTTATCACATTATACTGCAAATGAAGAAGGTTTGATGGATGTATTATCTCGGGCTGTTGAAAAGCTAAAAAAAAAAAAAATAACAGTATCGAGTGGCCAGCTGATAGACAGGTTTCTAGAATTAAAAGCAATCTAGATGATAGATTTCTGTCTGCACGACCTCAACCTTCTAGCCGGTGCTTACCGTTCTTCCCAGATCTTCATGCTGAGTTTTCAAAGACCTGGGTTAGACCGGTTTCAAGCAGAATTTACACAAATCAGTCCAATGCTTATGGTAACATTGTTGGTGCTAAATCTGCTGGTTATGTGACGATACTGTAGGCGGAGGAGACGCGTGCGAGCTACCTCTCTCCTGCTTCATCGTCTTCACTTAAAGCACCGGCTCTTCCACCAAAAAATAAATAAATAAATAAATATATATACCTCTGTGCTGGTGGGGAAGGCTTACTCGGTGGCTCGGCAGGCGGCTGCATGTTTGCATACGATGACTTTTATGCAGGCTTTTCAGGCCGACCTGCTCAAAGGAAATCTGAGGGGGGTCCCCGCCGAGAGAGACTTGCGTTCACCTCCCTTAAGGGTGCCCTGTCTCTCCCGGCGCCCTCAGGGGCCCGTCCTACTAACCCTGCCGAAACAGGGCGTAGAAGGGTCTGGCGAGTGCTTTCCCGAGGGACGCTCGCCGCCTCTAAGGAGGGTTCTAGTGTGTTCAGACCAGTCGTTCCCTGCCGGTGCGCCGTTACAGGGCACTGTGTCTGTCACGCAGAATGTTCAACCAGAGCAAAGTCTTTCGTCGAGTTCGTCTTCAAAAAGAGCACAGCAGAAGCGGAGTGTCACGTCTCGTGCCCCCCTGCAGAAAAACTGGAGGGACGAGGCGTGGTGCTCTCCGGCGCGGCCTTCTCGGGGCAGGACTGGTCTGAGGACAGTCATTGTCGCCAGAAAGGCCGCGTCGAAAAAGTCCTGACGGGCTGAACGTCAGGACTCTGAGGGTGGTCCCCATCGGGAAAAACTTGAGTTCACCGCACAAAAACACGGTGCCCTGTCTTTCTCGATGCCCTCAGGGGTCTGTTCTACTAGCCCTGCCTATACAGGGCGTAGAGAGACTCGGCGAGCGATTTCCCGAGGGACGCTCGCCCCCTCCAAGGAGGGTTGTGGAGTGCTCAGACCAGCTGTTTCCTGCCAGTATGTTACAGGGCGCTGTGTCTGTCACTCGGGATGTTCATCCGGAGGCCAGCCTCGAGAGGCTGGTTCCCTTAGTAGAGTTCCTGGCGGAATGGGTCCCCCACCCAGCAGGGAGTTAGGATACTACTTCATCGAAAAAAAAAAAATCCTGACGTGCTGAACGTCAGGGTTCTGAGGGTGGTCCCTATCGTGAAAGACCTGAGTACACTGCACAAGAACACGGTGCCCTGTCTTTTCCGATGCCCTCAGTGGTCTGCTCTACTAACCCTGCCTTCACAGGGCGTAGAGAGACTCGGCGAGCGATTTCCCGAGGGACGCTCGCCCCCTCCGAGGAGGGTTGTGGAGTGCCCAGACCAGCTGTTCCCTGCCAGTATGTTACAGGGCGCTGTGTCTGTCACTGGGGATGTTCAAATCAGATCCGAGGACTGGTTTGTCATGATAGATCTAAAGGACGTTTACTTCCATGTATCTATCCTCCCTCAACACAGGAAGTTCCTGAGGTTCGCTTTCGGGGGCGAAGCGTACCAATATCGGGTTCTTCCGTTCGGCCTAGCACTGTCACCCCGAACATTCACGAAGTGTACGGATGCTGCTATAGCCCCGCTGAGGTTACAGGGCATCCGCTTTCTGTACTATATAGACGATTGCTTGATTCTAGCTCAATCGCAACAACAGGCGGTTCGGCACCGAGATGTCGTTCTTGCTCATATCAAGTGACTGGGGCTGAGGCTCAACGCCAAAAAGAGTGTTCTTTCTCCATTACAGAGAACCACTTTTCTAGGTGTAGTGTGGGATTCAACAACGATGCAGGCACGATTGTCACCTGCTCGTATTGCTTTGATTCTCGCTGCAGTAGATCAGGTCAAGCTAGGCCAGTCATCCACTGTAAAACAGTTCCAGAGACTGCTAGGTCTCATGGCAGCTGCGTCCAACGTGATACCTCTTGGCCTCTTGCACATGAGACTGTTACAGTGGTGGCTCAGGACCAAGGGATTCTCCCCGAGGGGAAATCCGCTTCGCATGATCGTGAGTTTGCGACGGTGTCATCACGCCCTGATCATGTGGAAAGATCCTTGGTTTCTGTCCCAAGGCCCTGTGTTAGGAGCTCCTTGTCGTCGCGTTATGCTAATGACAGATGCCTCTCTCACGGGTGGGCTCAGGGTCTGTGGGAGGACCATCATCGTCTGTGGCACTTAAACTGCCTAGAGATGTTGGCGGTGTTTCAGGCTCTGAAACACTTCCTCCCAGACCTAAGGGGCCACCATGTTCTTGTCCAGAGAACAGACAACACATCGGTGGTTTCTTATATCAACCATCAGGGGGGTTTGCGTTCTCGCCCGCTTTACAAACTGGCACGTCAGATCCTTCTATGGTCCCAGGGGAAAATTCTTTCTCTGAGAGCTTTTATCTCCCGGGGTATTTAAATCAGGGGGCAGACATCCTGTTAAGACAGGGGCCGAGGCCCGGGGAATGGAGTCTTCACCCCGAGGTGGTGGAACTCCTATGGAAACATTTCGGTCTTGCCGAGGTAGACCTATTTGCTTCTCGAGAAACATCACACTGCCCGCTGTGGTTCTCTCTCAGCCATCCAGCCCCGCTGGGGTTGGATGCGATGGTACATCCTTGGCCGAGGTCACGCTTGTACGCTTTTCCCCCGATCGCTCTGCTCCCAGGAGTTCTGGAGAGGGTTCGCCGGGACGGGCTCAGTCTCCTGCTAATAGCCCCGTTCTGGTCGGCCCGGGTATGGTTTGCGGACCTAGTGTCTCTCCTCAATGGCTCTCCCCTAGAGATACCGATCAGGAGAGATCTGCTCTCTCAGGCGAGTGGGTCGATCTTTCACCCCCGTCTAGAGCTTTGGAGGCTGTGGGCTTGGCCTCTGAGGGGGCCCAGCTCATAGATTCTGGTCTCTCGGCTGAGGTCGTTGAGACCATCCTCCGATCCAGAGCTCCCTCCACGAGGAAGTTATATGCCGCGAGGTGGAAACTTTTCACCTCTTGGTGTGGAGAGCGCCAGCAGGACCCAGTTAACTGCCCGGTTGGTACAGTCCTGGATTTCCTGCAGGACCGTCTCTCCACAGGGTTATCCCACTCCACACTGAAGGTGTATGTGGCGGCCTTAGCTGCTTACCACACCCCTTCAAGTGGAGGTTCCCTCGGGAAACACCCGCTTATGTCTCGCTTCCTTCGTGTCACCTTGAGGCTGAGGCCTGCAGTTCGCACAAGGGTACCAGCTTGGGATCTGGCCGTCATCTTAGAAGGTCTCTCCCTTGCTCCTTTCGAGCCCATCGAGGAAGTTTCGGAAAAGTTTCTTACTCTAAAGACTATCCTTCTTCTCGCTATCTCATCTCTAAAAAGAATTGGAGATATTCAAGCACTTTCGGTGGCTCCCTCGTGCCTGGAATTTGCTCCTGGTTGGTTAAGGCCTTTCTCTTTCCGAGACCAGGTTATGTTCCTAAGGTTCCAACTGTTTCAGTTAGACCTATAGTCCTGCAGGTTTTCTGTCCTCCGCCTTTTCTGACGTCAGACCAGGAGAAAATTAATTTGCTGTGCCCAGTTTGGGTTTTGATGCTTACGTCCACAGAGCTGCCCTGTGGAGGAGATCGGAACAAATGTTCGTCTGTTTGGGTCACCTAAGAAAGGGTGTCCTGCATCTAGAAAAAGGATGAGCAAGTGGGTGGTTGAGGCCATCCCACTTGCTTATGGTTCGGCCCATCAGCCTTCACTTTGGCTGTAAGGGCTCATTCCACCCGGAGTATGGCTGCTTCTACAGCTCTTCTTTCAGGAGCTTCTCTTCAGGACGTTTGTGATGCGGCAGGCTGGTCCTCACCGCACACTTTCGTTAGATTTTATTCCCTCGATCTTAGCTCCACTCCCGGGGCTCAGGTTCTCTCGTCGGTTTGTGTCTCCTAATGACACACGACGGGGATTTGGTCGTATGGGGATGTGGGTATTGCGTTCCCACTGCGATTTCACGCAGCGGTAGTCCCTGAAGGGGAACGTCCCGGGTTACGTATGTAACCCTAGTTCCCCGAAGGGACGGACGCTGCGTGTCCTGCCATACTCTCGGCATCCCCTTGGGTCGCTGCTTCAGTAACTTTTAAGCTGGCGTGTTGTGTACTCAGGGGATATTTATAGCTTCCTGGTCGATGACGTCACTCGCCGTACGCTCATTCTCTCCATTGACTGATTTCATTCATGCTTCAGACGCGTCACGCTGAGGGCGTTCCCACTGCGATTTCACGCAGCGTCCGTCCCTTCGGGGAACTAGGGTTACATACGTAACCCGGGACGATTCTCAGGGACCGGAACAAGAACAGACGGTAATTAACCTATCAAAAACATCTCTTACCCCTGACAAAGTGAGTGTGTTGTCTAAAGGACTTTCCTTTTCTCCCACTTACCATACCAATGCGTTTAACACCAAGGTGGATCTATTTAGATTCTACCGAAGCCTTCACCTTAAAGTTTGGTATCATCAATATAATCAGAGAAATGACTGCACAGAACAAAGATCTTCTTTTAGACCAAAATCATATTTCATGCCTCCAGTCTCGAATGTGACTTTGACTGCTTTTACAAAGAAGGTGGATTATGATATTGAAAGACTATTCTTAGCATCAAATAAAATAAGTAGGGAAAACTTGACCAAATCCCAGAAATCTGCAATAGATCATTTAACAAAGAATGAGTCGTTAATCATAAAACCTGCTGATAAAGGAGGAGCAGTGGTAATAATGGACAGAGACAAATATGTTGAAGAAGCCTTGCGACAACTTAATAATCAAGATTACTATCAACGGTTGCGGTACAATCCAATAGACGACACAAGAGATCAATTAAAAGTTTTGTTGCTCACGGCTAAGGATGCTGGATGGATTTCTAAACAGGAGCATGATTTCCTCCTATGTCAACATCCTAGAATACTACTTTCTACATGCTCCTGAAGATCCATAAGTCTCTTGAATCTCCTCCAGGCAGGCCTATCATATCGTCCAATGGGTCCCTTACAGAACCAGCTTCACAATTTATAGTCTTTCATATTAAGCCATTGGTTCAACGACTTCCTTCCTATATACAGGATACCACTCATGTGTTGAAGGTATTAAACGATATGCAAGTTCCTGATGACTGTTTCCTAGTCACATTGGATGTGGAATCTCTTTATACAAATATTGCTCACAATGATGGACTAAAAGCTTTACAACATTTCCTGGCCAATGGACCTACAGACTCTTTGCCTCCCTCCGAGTTCATCGTTCAGCTTACCGAATGGACACTTAAGAACAATGTTTTCCTTTTCCAGGACCAAATGTATATTCAAGTTCAGGGCACTGCGATGGGTGCATGTTTTGTTGCTGTCCAACCGATTTTTAGAAAGGGGCTATCATACAGAAATTATACAAAATGCTTATAAGAAAGCCCAGGCCATCTCTAGACCAGAGTTATTCCAGAAGAAGAAAAAAACATCCGCTTTACAAAATCAGGCCTATTTTGTGACACAATATAGCTCCTTGGCCAATTCCATAAAAATAATTATATATTCTAATTGGAATCTTATTAAGAGTGATCCTGTTCTTAGAGAAGTATTTTCTGCATCTCCAAAAATAAGTTTCAAGAGGGCTCCAACTCTACGAGATAGGCTAGTATCTAGCCATCTTCCTGCCGAAAAACGGACCACTTGGCTTAACACACATTTAAAAGGAGTTTACAAATGTGGGTCTTGTAATCATTGCTCTAATATTAAAGTATGTAAAGAATTCTTTAATTTAAGACAGATAAAAAGTATGACATAAAGACATTCATTAATTGCAATACCACTTTCGTGATATATAGGTTATCATGCATATGTGGATGCTTTTATGTAGGCCGGACCAAGAGACGTCTTAAAGACAGAGTATCTGAGCATAAGAATGCCATTAGAAAAGACAATTTAGATTATCCTATGGCAAACACGTCCAAAACGTGCACAATAACAACCCAGAAGGTCTAATGGTTGAGGGTTTAGAAACAATCAAAAAGAGTATTCGGGGTGGTGACCGATTAAAATTACTTCTACAGAGAGAAACATTTTATATATATGAATTACAGGCCACAGTATATCCAGATTTCAGCCCTTTTCTGTGATGTTTTCTTCTTTTTTTTTTTTTGTACTACCTCCTAGTGGACCTTCTCTGTATGTGCAGGCTATTTGTCAATCAGGTGTTCCCAATTAGCATCTATAAATGAGGAAATTGTTTGTTTGGAAAATATACCCTGAAGAAGGCTGGTTGTGCCGCTACGCGTGGGTTGTATTTTCCCCCACATGTTTTAATAATTTTTTCAATCATGATAGAGCCAGTTTAATAAAGGCTTTTTAATTTTCTAAAGAAGAGTGCCTTGGATTCCCTTTTCTACATGACATTGAACTCTCGACCCCAAAGAGCACCTTCTAATACTTTTTTTGAACTCCTTGAGCACCCTGGACTTTTTTTCTCAGACCTATCTTTATCTTTAATATCTGATAGATTTAACCATAAATGGCGCTCCGTGGCCACCATGGCTGCCATAGAACGGCCCACAGATTTGGCCGTCTCCTTGGTGGCCCGGAGAGATAGATCTGTCGTGCGACGCAATTCTCGAATTGCATCAGCACTAACTTCCTCACAATCGTCCATGTCCCTCAGCAGGTCAGCCTGGTATGCTTGGAGACTCGACATAGTATGTAAGCATGCCGCGGCCTGACCTGCTGCCGAATACGCTTTACCCACCAACAAAGATGTATTTTTTAGAGGTCTGGTGGGTAACGTTGGGGCTTTCAGAGAAGAAGAAGACTCGGGGGAGAGATAGCTCGCTAGCGTGTCTTCAGCACGAGGCATATTCAAATAACCATAGGGATCAATCCCTTGAATCTTACTATAATTACTAGTCTGTGGGTTATGCACTCTGAAAGACGCCGGTTTAATCCACGATCTCGAAACCTCTGTGTGGAAATCGGGAAAAAACGGGAGTTCCCGACGAGGAGGTCGTGATCTAGATGGTAAATAACGTTCGTCTAAAAGACTCTTTCTAGATTCAACATCAATATCATCGGCTGGCCACTCATTTAATTTAGTAACAGCACGAGATTCATCTGCTTGTTTAAAAGCCTGCGCTGACCAACTGGCCCCGGTCTTCACGCAGATCTTCAACAGATCATTGGAGCAGTGTGAAGTTCCCTGCTGCTTCAAACGCTCCACTATCATTCCTGTCCCCAAAAAACCCAAAATCACTGGACTTAATGACTACAGACCTGTCGCTCTCACGTCTGTGGTCATGAAGTCGTTTGAAAGACTGGTGCTGGCCCACCTGAAGGACCTCACTGGACCCTTGCTGGATCCCTTTCAGTTTGCTTACAGAGCAAACAGGTCTGTGGATGATGCAGTCAACATGGGACTGCATTATATCCTGCAACATCTCGACAGACCAGGGACTTATGCAAGGATCCTCTTTGTGGACTTCAGTTCGGCCTTCAATACTATCATGCCTGGTCTTCTCACAGCCAAACTGACCCAGCTCTCCATACCATCCTCGATCTGTCAGTGGATCTCCAGCTTCCTGACGGACCGGCAGCAGCGAGTGAGACTGGGGAAACACACATCCAAGACACTCACAATCAGCACCGGAGCCCCCCAAGGGTGCGTTCTCTCCCCACTGCTCTTCTCCCTGTACACTAATGACTGCACTTCTAAAGACCCCACTGTCAAGCTCCTGAAATTTGCAGACGACACCACTGTCATCGGTCTCATCCAAAACGGTGACGAGTTTGCTTACAGACTGGAGGTTGAACAGCTGGCTGCCTGGTGCAGTTATAACAACCTTGAGCTGAACAAGCTCAAAACAGTGGAGATGATCGTGGACTTCAGGAGGAACAGCCCAGCACTCCCCCCACTCACCATCATGAACAGCACTGTGGAAGCAGTGGAGTCATTCAGGTTCCTGGGCACTATCATCTCTCAGGACCTGAAGTGGGACAATCACATTGACTCCACTGTGAAAAAGGCCCAGCAGAGACTGTACTTCCTTCGCCAGCTGAGGAAGTTCAACCTGCCACAGGATCTGCTGATTCAGTTCTACTCAGCCGTCATTGAGTCTGTCTTGTGCGCTTCCATCACTGTCTGGTTTGGTTCAGCTACCAAATCAGACATCAGGAGACTACAACGGACAGTCCGGACTGCGGAGAGGATCATTGGTGCCCCCCTGCCAAACCTCCAGGACCTGTACTCTTCCAGAGTGAGGAAGAGAGCAGGTAAAATCATCACAGACTCCACTCACCCTGGACACCACCTGTTTGAACTGTTACCGTCAAGACGGAGACTCAGATCACTGGCCACAAGAACATCTCGGCACAGGAACAGTTTCTTCCCACAGGCCATTTCCCTCCTGAACAGTTAACACTCCTCCCAAGGCATATGCCTGTAAGTGCAATACTCCCACTGTTTACCTACAACTCAGGTGATACTTATATGTAGATTTATTTATTTATAATATTCAAAACACTGTAAATAGGTTCATAATCTGTAAATCTGAAAATGTCTATTCTGACTAAACCCAACTGTGATAGTTTTATTCTCATATATTTATATTTTTATTTTTTTTATTCTTATAATTTGTAGTATTATGTTTCATGTTGTATTTGTATATGTCCACTGGAAGCCTCAGTACCAAAACAAATTCCTTGTGTGTGCAAGCACACTTGGCAATAAAGCTCTTTCTGATTCTGATTCTGATTCTGATTCTGATAAAACCTCCAAAAGCTCCTCATCTGGAGGGGTATGAGCTGGCGAACACTCAATATCCCCCATACCAGCGACATCCAGATCCTCAGAACTGGATAGCTGCAATATTGGTGCCTCAGCCTGGGAAGGAGAAGCCGCAGAGCGGGCTCCTTCCTGGGCAAAGACACCGGATCCAGCAGGTAAGGGCTGAGAAAGGGCGGGGCCCGTCTCAAACCCCGCTACTAGATCCATCTGCGAACCCCAAGATGAAAGCCGACGCTGTGCCTCGGCAGCAGCGGGACCCGCACCTCGGAGAGCGCGAACCGAACCGTCCTCCTCAAAGAACGCCCGGCGAGAGCGGAGAGTTTTCATGGATAAACTCATGCAATGCTCGCAGTCAGCCCCCTCGAGGACTGACTGGGCATGCTCCACTCCCAAACAAGCAATACACATACGATGTGTGTCCCCACCCGTGATATAACGAGGGCAGGGCACAACACAACGCTTATAACTTTGCTTGCTCGCCATAGTGATATATATATATAAGGGGCTTGACAGACAACAATAAATAGACAAGGACAGATATACAGAGAGCGCTTGCTGAAGGTACAGAAGCTGTCGCGGTCTGAATTCAGGGGTGCTTTATAGTTTCCTGGTCTATGATGTCACCTATGTCGTAGCGGGCTTCCATTGGACGGATTTTACACGTGCTTCATGACGTAATCACGCAGAGCGTTCCCACCGCGTCTCAAACGCAGCTCGAGTTCCCTTGAAAGGGAACTTGTAATTAAGACTGTAACATTGACTTACC
Organism: Siphateles boraxobius; assembly: GCF_051911475.1. Lineage (NCBI taxonomy): Eukaryota > Metazoa > Chordata > Actinopteri > Cypriniformes > Leuciscidae > Siphateles > Siphateles boraxobius. Next base: position 262,611 of record NW_027508708.1, on the reverse strand, counting down.
TGTCGAGGAGAAAGCAGGACTTCAGCGTCTCTTTTGAATTCTTTCTCCTGCATTAGCTCTTTCCACCGGGAAAAAGCAATCCCGACATTCACTCGTGTTTTTTGTATCCTCCGGTCACGTTTCCTTTTACGATCATTTTGTGTCTGTTTTGGCAAAGAGAATTTCTTATCCAGTGGCTCGGCATAGGTATATGGCCCGCCATTAAAAATAAAAGTGACAAGCGTCTCTCACTGCTCTGCTCCTCCGTTTCTGCTGCTTTCAGTTACGTCACGCTGGCTCTGAACGAAAGCGCGTTGTGGAAACGCATTGGCCTAGTTCTTTTTGTCCCTCTCTGCTATTATAGTTTTTCAAGATGGCGGAACTACATGGAAGCCTCCGTGGACTTACCTGTCCCATGTATATAAATATAATAAATTCTTCGTTTACGAGGATAAATCAGATAATTGGCAGAGGTATTTGTACACCATTGGGGACATATTTATGAATAAAAATATTGATTTTAGATTATAAATTAAAACGCCCTTTCGACCGTTAGTGCCTATTGGCGCGGACGAGCCGTGGGGCCACCATCTTAAACCGGTCACCCGCTCCGCTCAGTGTAATCTGTTTGACAGGTGCAATGAGCTGCCAGCGCATTTAATTAATCATATCTCACTGAATACCGAACTGATTTTCATGCGGGTTTTTTTGCTGCAAAGGTCATACACGTAGCTACTATACAGGACACATTGAATATTTTGTTCACAAAATACAACCAATAGTACGGTAATGTTAAATGTTAAATCTTACTCGTGAAAAGTAATCCCTGAGTGATGGTCCGCCGATTTGAGCAGGAATATGCTGCACAGTGCTCTGGCATCTACTGCTGCTATGCAACGCAAATAGGAGTATGACCGGTTTAAGATGGCGGCCGCATTTCTTGCGCCAATAGGGCATCTAGTCTCTATATGATATCTATGGTGACTCCCGAACGGGGCGGAAATGCAGCGAGAGCTGATCGGGTGAAATCATCGGCACGTGCGAGGGGAAAACCCCAAACGGTGATTAGGGCGTGAGAAGCATAAAATACGCAGCGAGGGAAGGAGGAAAGGTAGGCGGGAGACGCAGTAAAGACGGAGGAGAATGACTGAGGATGGAGGAAGCAGGATTCTCCCAGCTAAGTGGCTAGCTTTCTTTGGCATGAATATTACATGAGGAACGATTATACCTCCATATTGCCTAAGGATATTTGTACTCTGTCTGTCACCTGGGAGGTGGTTATCCGGCCTTATCGAACCCCGAAGTGGGGGTGTTTTGCTGGGAAGATAAGTGACGAGATGATGGTGAAACAGATTCCTGTTTTAGGCCAGTGAATGAAGATTCCATTTATCAAGGTGTCCATCTGAGTCCGAGCGCTGCCTTATCCGGTGCAAGGTTAGGAATGATTTGCAGTGCTGAGTTGATATTTTCACGTGTGGAGTTGAGTGTTTTGCAGTGTACACACGAGTGTGGGACCCCGCAGACCGCTCGGGTGATCGAGTGGATAAATACCCTTGATGCAACTGCGCCAGCTCATGGAATCCAGCCCTGTGAGTACACAATACAGAGTTAATGTTGACATCTTCATCTGTGCTGAAGCACATCAGAGCTGCTGAACCGAGTACATCTCCTGCTGTCATCCAGCCCTGTGAGTACAAAATACAGTTAATGTTGACATCTTCGTCTGCTCCCCCGTCTGTGCTGAAGCACATTAGAGCTATTGAACTGGGTCTATCTCCGGCTGCCATCCTGTCCAGTGAGTACGAAATACAGAGCTAATGGTGACCCTCTCGTCTGTCCTCCGTCTGGGCCGAGACACATCAGAGCTGCTGAATTGAGTTCATCTCCTGTTGGAATCTTCTGCTGTAATCCAGTCCTGTGGATAAGAAATACAGAGCCAACGTGTTATGGAGAGACACAGGAAGAGACCGCTTGATTTTAAAAGAGACATTCCTTTTAATAATTAAAAGTTCAAATTGTTGTCTGGCCTCTTCTGTCCCGCGGGGTAGCTCCTCAAGGGGGTGTGGTAGTTTGGGAGTGTTGGTTGGCTGGCTCAGCACCAGTAGACCCCTGGCCTGTGACATGTACATAAAGTGAAGAGAACGTAGTAAAATATATATAAAATTTTTTTTATAATATATACAATTACACAACCCTGTCTCTTTTTGTTAAATGTCAGTTTTAATGATAAATAATATCCAGTATAAAAGTATAAGCAGCCTAATATGTATAAGCTATACAATGAGAAATAAAGCAAACAATTTAGTCAAACATAAGTCAGCTCTCTAATAGGCTACAAAGTTAAAGTTAAATAGCCTAAATATATAAAGTTATGAAACTTCACTTTGCCCTCAGCCAAAACGATTTGCCATGGACCAAACTATAGATTAATGAGACCAAAGATCGACTTATACACAAGACAAATTATATCTCATGTTTAACCACTAGACTAGAGACATCAGAGCCAGCGGCAAACATCAGAAGTACTAGCCGAGGAAAAGCTGTTCCAGTCAGGGATGAGCACTGAACTCCCGGTGATCGCCTGGATCTCACAACACCTTGAGCTTTGAGCTTTAAACAACTACATTCTCGCCTAAAACACTCTTAAAATTACATTTCGTGACACAATAACAGTAGTATTTTTATATTACGCAGGTTTTCTCCTCTGCTATTGACGCTTGCTGGTTGGTGCGAGATGCATTCTGGGATACCTGGCTTTCTCAAGTGCGCACCAAGGGGTTAATCCATCAGCCGGAAGTTGAAGCCTCGCGGGAGCCGCCATTGTAGCAGAACTTCACATGCTGTTAGCATTCCATTGACTCCCATTCATTTTGGCGTCACTTTGACAGCAAATAACTTTCGTCTGAGGTGTCCAAAGACTTCATTTGTCCATTATTTATTTCTAAATAAACACGACAATGTATAAAAGGCTCCAATATGTTGTATCTTACGGTATGGCCCCGTAGAAGCTGTTTTTGTTAAAAATAGGCTAACGATTGCGTCATAACCACGCGACTTTCTGTCGCACAATAGGGACATTACCGTATAGACAGGAGGAGAAGCTCGCAGGCAATCTTTTACTGTCTATGAGGCAATCAGGGGGACATGGAGGCATAAAATCAAGGAGAAGCCCATAGATAGAGAGTCCATAAAAACAACGGGACAAAATATTTCAACAATGTTTTTGAGGAATTAGGTGATTCAGATTTGTTTTGCCACAGCTGCTAGAAGATGTACAACTGTCAGACTGTCATCAAGCTCAGTTTGAGACTGCGCAGTTGCTCAGCCATCAGACAGGAAGTGCAATAATTCGGCTTCAGTCTTCTCCGTTGAAATCAATGGGGTCGCTGTGTCCATTTCTTTTACTGTCTATGGTCCGCACAAGTCACCTCTCGATGCATCCTCGGTAAAAGAACACACCCGGGGATTAGAACTGGACTTGCCTAGATGTGAACTTTGAATTGGAACAGTACTTGGGCAGAGACTGATGACGTTTCACAAGAACACATAGTAGCTGCGTCCCAATGTGAAGGCTGCGTCCTTCGAAGGACGCTCTGAGTCTAGCCTTCGTATAATTTGTAATTGCGCCACCAGGTGTTTCCCATTATGCTGTCGCCTAGCAACGCTGTGACTGGAGAGCTACCATCCTACACGGCATTACTTGGATCAATTAGAATAATAAAATGGAGCAAGACCTCATCATTTTTATTTTTATGTTTTATTGGAGGAGATGGTGGGGATGTTCTTCCCCGGCACCGCCGTGTGATGTATCTCCGGCTTGGTCAAGACCGTGGCCAGGTAAGGTAATCTGGTTTGTTGTATCCCAATTAAGTTGCGTCCTTAATTGCTGCAGTACACTTTAAAATGTACATAAGTATTGGGTGTACTTGAGTAATGTAACGATACTTGTAAAAATACAAAATACACATAAAGCTGTTGAAATGTTCATTTATAGTCTACCTTACTGTTGTGAGTCACCAGTCTGAGATAGATCCATTTGCAGCGAAGGTTTATTAGAAAACAATCAGAAATAAACAGAGGTAAACCAGAGCAAACACAGTGAACAGGCAGGGCTAAATCGTAGTCAGATACCAGGCAGTGGATCGGGGCAGGCAGATAACAGGCAAGGTCGGAACTCCAGGCAGAGGGTCGAGGCTGGCAGAAAACAGGCAGAAGACAGGGGCAAAAATAGGTCAGTAATCAGTCAGGCTATCCAGGGTTTATAATGCTCAGAAATGTTCACAAACGAAAAACAAAACTTCGCACTGAGAGCAGTTCGAGGTGCGGTTAAATAGTCTGGGTGATAGACTGCAGCTGGGCGAGGTGATGAGAGTCATTAGGAGTTGCAGCTGAGTGTGATTAGAGGGCTTCTGGGGAATGTAGTGCAACGGAGAAAATTAGAACTCGGGTGAAAGCGGTCTTGGTTGGCTAACAAGGGAGGTTGCAGAATCTGGGATCGTAACACTTACGAAGATGCGATTTTTATGGAGTTTTCTCTTGATCCTATTTAGGCATGTTTCCAGCGTGTTTTGTTTTAACGCAGTTGAAGCATAACACAAAATAATAAATAAATAAAGTGAAATATACCTATTTTTGTAAACAATCCTGCAACGGCACTCCCGCTCGCATTCGGATGCAGCCTTTGACATGGGACGCATCTGTAGTTAGCAACAGTTCCTTAATATTGTGAAAATAAATAATTTTAAAAATAAGATGTGGTTGACTGTATAAGCAAGTAGTACATTCGTTAAGTATTAATGTACAAATGTGAAGTAATGAGGGTTTTTTTTCTCTCACACAGGACAGCAACACTGCAAAAACGTCTTTTAATATGATGCATTGTTGTATAGTAAACTACTCAACAGTAAAGTACTTTAAATATAACACCCTTCAACATATTCAGAATTAAAATGCAACATACACATAGCGCAGCAGTAATATTAATGCACCAAAATCATATCTAAAAACCCTGACGAGGTTTTTTTATGCAGAATACATTTACTTTTACTCTTTATATCTTAAGTAAAAGTATGCAAGATAACACTTGTACATAAGTAAGGTTTTAAATGTAACTAGTAATATTTCCCCAATGTGCCATTAATAGCCTACTTACTAAAAGTAGTTTACTAAAACTCTTTTGTTTGTTTCCCTAAATCAGACCAGACCCCTTTACTGCAGGATAAACCTGAGCGTGCCCATGCTGGACAGGTTTTTTAATGATATGGACACACGACCTGATTTTCGGCTGAGCAGGGAGGCCCTGAGAGTTTTGCTGGACCTGTTGAGAAGTGAACGGCAACACGGATGGGGTTCCACGATAGAGACCCTGGTATTTCTTTTCTGGCTGGCGTGTGGTACATCATACAGGGTTGTCTCCGGAGTGTTTGCCTCGTTCCACTGTCCACCGCATTGTCCACCGAGTCGCTGAGGAGGTGCTGGCCATTCGCCACCAAGTCATTCGGTTCCCCAAAACTCCAGAAGACCTGGAGGCAGTTTGCCGCTGATTTGTAGGGCTGGACAGACACCGAGCTTTCTTGAGAGCTGCAGGAGCAATCGACAGCTGACATGTCTGCATCATGCCTCCAAGCGGCCCTGATGGTCAGTGCTACAGGAACAGGAAACTGTTCCCATCCATAATCCTGCAGGCTGTTTGTGACCATCAGGGCCTCTTCATTGACACCTAAGTGGGCTGGCCCGGGTCAGTGCATGACGCACGAGTGCTCCGGTACAGCCCACTGTACAGGAGGTCAGTGTACCCTCCTCGAGCCTTAGTCAAGTCAAGTCAAGTCGTCAAGTCAAGTCAACCTCATTTATTTAGCGCTTTTAACAATGTAGATTGTTTCAAAGCAGCTTTACAGAGATAAACATATAATTTAAGGTAACAGCGATTGGTTTGGTTTTATAGTGGTTCTTGAATAATGTTTTTTCCAGCTAAAGTTAGTTTTGATTGATTCACTTCCGTCTAAATGATCATTTGTTATTAAATTAGGGGCCGCTAAGACGACACCGTTCTCTCTAAACAGACTTTAAACGTGAACCTGTGATAGACGCTGATGGCGTTCACATGCGCATAAAGAATTGATTCAATAGTTATGTGCGTTTGAATATATGTGCGCAGGTTTGTAATTCCTTACACACCATGCCTAAACAAACTACTTGTCTTGTCTATAAATTTTATCACTTCCGGTAGGTACTCAAACCGAAAAAATTCCACAACCCTTTATCTGTAGAGTGGTATAGGGATCCTCCAAAGGGAGAGGCTAGTTGGCACTTCAGCTCTGCTTTGTCATCGGGTCCATGCGAAAGTCCTTCGTCAGATCTGGAAACAGCCTGGATCCAGCAGGCTGCGGGAAAACCTCGGGATAAACAAAGACACTAAAATTAGCGTAGATGCCATTCTTCTTATGATGTAACGAGTACATCAGGATTTAAGGGAAGTGTTCCCAGTTCCAGCTGACCTAATCTATGCAACGTAATATTGAATTATAGAAGTCGATAATGTATTATGTGAATGCTAGGTCAAAGAGATGTGTTTTTAGTCTAGCTTTGAACTGACAGACTGTGTCTGCTTCCCGGACAATGTTAGGAAGATTGTTCCAAAGTTTTGGTGCTAAATAGGAAAAGGATCTACCGGCAGCTGTCGATTTAGATATTCTAGGTATTATCAACTGGCCAGAACTTTGAGATCGCAATAGACGTGAATGACTATAATGCGTTAAGAGCTCGCTCCAGTACTGGGGAGCTAAACCATTTAGTGCTTTGTAAGTAATCAGCAATATTTTAAAATTTATACGATGTTTAAAGGGGTCATATAATGCCATTTTTGTACAAGTTAATATGAATCTTTAGGGTCTAAATGAAAATTTTGTAATATACTTTTATTAAAAATTCTCATTAGTATTTTAAGAAAACACTAATTTTACCTGCTCAAAAACAGCTCTGTTTTCAGCACACCATTTCAGTGTATATGCCTTTAAATGATAATGAGCTTGCTGACTCCGCCCCTCTGTTCTTTGGGGCATTTTTGACACAACGCAGGTGGAGTGTTGCCTTGACAACAGTTGATGGTATATTTTGGCGAAAGAATGGCAGCGGGAGTCTCTGAGGACACATCTGTAATGTTGCCATACCAACTGGAGTCGGACCCGGAACAAGATGACGGCCCGAAGCAGTTCGACAATTAAGGCTCGAACAGGACGTTTCTGAATGGTTGGTTAACGTAATGTCACTTTGATCTATTTTTTTATGTACTGTCAGGGTAGAGTAGTGGGATACAAACGCTATGTGTTTACTGTATAGGTTAGTTCGTTGACAGATTTATGTTGAAAAACTTTTCTTTGGTAAATGTAGGCTTGTCAGTAATGCGTAACGTTATCTCAGTGTTCGGTACAACTATCGTGACTGAAACATGTCCTGTCATGTCAGTAATGATTCTAGCAGTTGTAGGATTACAAATTTATTTATATGGTTTTCGCTTCTGAGTTTTTCTACACTGAAGAAGGAAGAAGTTCACAGCAGATGGTGCCGTGACCCGGATGGAGAAACTGAAACTCAACAAAGAATGAACTTTTGAAACTTCAAAGCTCAAAGATCTCAACAAAGATCTGACTTTCCAGTTCCAGACTGAATCTTTTGAATCCAGAAAGATCTCAACAAAGCTCAACAAAGATCTCAACAAAGCTGACTGTGTTCCAGAACTGAATCTCAACAAAGATCTCAACAAAGCTAACTGAGTTCCAGAACCAAGCCCAACAAAGATCTCTGAGTTTCCAGACGGAATTTTTCCATACAACAAAAATTTGGTGAGTTTCACTCCATTCAAAGAACCGTTGAAAAAAACAGTAAAAATTATCCTCTGTGCCATCAGAGAAGTTAACAGACAGCTGTAGGGTTTGTTAACTAAAGTTATCCTCTAAAGTTGCTTTAGAGATGAAATGTATCCTCTGTTTTCAGGCAGGGAAGATTAACGTACATGTTAATATTGTTTTACCCTCTGCTTTGCCAGGGAAGTGTTTTATCCTCTATAAAGTTAGGGAAGATTAGCATCAAGTGCTAATATATTGTACCCTCTGTTTTCAGGCAGGGAAGATTAACGTACATGTTAGTACTGTTTACCCTCTGCTTTGCCAGGGAAGTGTTTTATCCTCTATAAAGTAAGATCACTAGTTGTGTACAGAAGAAACATGAGAATGTTAGTGAGTACACCGAAAGATTTTGTCAGTCAGCAGCAGCATACAGTGGTATAGCTGACACTTCAGAGCAGGTGCTAGAAGATAATGGTCCCCTAGTTCGCACATGGTTTGATGGTCTGTTGTCAGAACATAGAAAATCATTGCCTTTCTTAGACTTAACATGGTCCACTAGAACCATACAAAACAACTTAGACAGTTTGGCTGCATGGGAAAGAGACTCTGATGTCAAGGAAAGAGTAAAAATTGCAGCAGCATCCTTTAAGGTCAACGCAGAGAAGCAACAGAAACGCAAATGTCCTAAGAGAGAGGGCAGTAGTTGTTATTATTGTGGTAAACATGGACATTGGGGAAAAGAGTGTAGAAAAAACAAAAAGAATGTTAGAGAAACTAACAATGTAACTCAGCTTCTGCTCAGCCTGCTGGCTGCTCTGAAGCAGCCCCTCCCCTCGTCATTAAGCTCGTTGGGCAGCTGTTTTAGTTGTTAACCAGTTGGGCTGTGAGTGCTTATTTTCCTCACTAACTTACAACAGAGATAAAAGACTTCTGTTTTTGTTTAATAGAACAAAAGGAAAATGACTATCTCAGCCTTCCTTTGGGGAACACTGGTTAAGTAATCTCACAGCCTTAAATGTTATGCTACAGCATAGGCCCTTTATCAGTAATGGTGTTAGGTCAGACTGTAAATGTAAAATGCCTTCATGCAGTGTCCACACCTGATGAATGAAACAAAAGAAACTTCTGTCACCTCCTCCCATTGGGGAAATTGGTTAACTACCCCCACAGCCCCGAACATTGTTTTACAGCGTGCACCAGTCAAGAACCCATCCTCATGTATGATGTCTGCAATAACTGAATTTTTGTTAGAGGATGAAGGAGAAATGACACACGATTGTGTTACGCTTACATATACACCTATGAGTGAAGTAAAAGAAACTCCCACAGAGAATTCAGAATTTGAGTTGTTTGTTGACGGTTCAGCTCAAGTAATTGAAGGTAACAGACGAGCAGGTTATGCAGTAACGTCCATCACGGAAGTGTTAGCTTCAGGACGTCTTCCAAATCATTTTTCAGCTCAAGCTGCAGAACTAGTAGCCCTAACAAGAGCATGCACGCTAGCTTCAGGATCAGTTGCTAATATCTACACAGATTCCAGATATGATTTTGGGGTAATTCATGATTTTGGTGTCATTTGGCAAACCAGGCAGTTTCTAACTTCTGCTGGATCCCCCATTAAGCATGCTGAATTAGTGAAAGATCTAATGTTTTCCTTGAAACTTCCAAAGAAATTAGCAGTGATCAAAGTGAAAGCACATCTCACAACTAATACTACGGAAGCTAAAGGTAATGCTCTTGCTGATATGGCAGCTAAACCGGCTTGTTTCTATGCAACTGTACAAGTTTGTTCAGGTAGTGCAGCACAGAAGAAAATGATGCCTCCTGAATCAATAATTGATCTGTACAAAGACGTTTTCCTCCATTAGAACCAAAGTGGCATGGGCCACATCAAGTGATGTTGATTACAGCAGCTGCAGTATTGTGTCAGGGAAGGAAAACCTGGACTCATTGTACACACTGCAAAGTGTTCCCCCACCTACAGGGATAGGATAGGACACGAACCAGTGGGGAGCCGAGGGAAGAACCGATTGCAACAGGCGTCGGGGGCCAACCCTTAGGTGAAGAATCCCTCATAGGCCTTCCCATCCATTAATCCATCCTCACCTCACTGCGTTCTTTAGGTGTCAAAGGAATTAAGAAATAGGGAAAGATGGAACGACAATCGCAGATCCAGAAAAAGTTTACAACCCTAGTGTTTGAAGAAATACTGCTCTACTGCTTAGCAGACTCGGAAAAGTTTACAACCCTAGTGTTTGAACAAATACTGCTCTCCTGTCTTTTGTTTTCTTTCTTACTCTGTGCAGATACCACTGATGACTTCCCGAGACCCATACGCACTGACCTCGTCATCTGCGTATGAAGCCACAAGAAAACCTCAAGAAACAACTTGACCCACTTCTGAGCCAACTATCACAAAATGATAAAGAAAAGAAAAAGAAAAAAAAATACACAACGCAGAGACTCACATACGAAACCTTCAGCCATCCATCAACATGATCAAGATTGTCGTACCAGTAACATCACAGACACTCTCGCTTCGCACAAGATAATGATCTTACAGAACAGAGTGGCCTTGAATTACATTCTAGCAACGCAAGGAGGAGCCTGCACCATCATCCGACCTGAGTGCTGCACCGGGTTAATGGATCCAACAGAGAACTTGAACAAAATCCAACAAGACATTCTTGATCTTTCAGCAAAATTACACCAGATGACTGAAGTTAATTTTTCATGGTTCGGAAACTTGATTGGGAAACCCTGGCTGTGGATAAAGGAAATAGAATCAACTTGAGAAAGTTGAGAAATGATGAGACCAGGAAATCTCTGCAAACGGTAGGGGTTCCCAGCGGGATATTCCTGACTGTCCCATCTCAGTACGAGAAGGCTAGGCTTTTCCTGTTCTCGTTGTTTACCGGGTGAAGAGTCATGCTGAGCAAGTTTGAACACCTGTTATTTTATTACTGAGACCATTTGTCTCATCTCAGTACGAGAAGTCTATGCCTTTCCTGTTCTCATGTCTCAGCTCATTTACATGCTTTGTTCATCACAATGTAATCCCTCCCCCTTGAAATGTATATAAACTACATGAGACCAGGAAATCTCTGCAAACGGTAGGGGTTCCCAGCGGGATATTCCTGACAGCCCCATCTCAGTACGAGACGGCTAGGCTTTTCCTGTTCTCGTTGTCTCAGCTCATTTACATGCTTTGTTCATCACAATGTAATCCCTCCCCCTTGAAATGTATATATGAACTCAATGTATACTGCCTTAGTTAGACTAGACTTGACTTGACTTGGGTACGAAGCAGACTACAGCAAATAAAGAATCCTGCTTAAATAAGTCTCCTGGTTTTCGCTTCTGAGTTTTTCTACACTGAAGAAGGAAGAAGTTCACAACACATTAGTTGAAGGATACCTCAGAATTTGTTGTATGTTTATGTTTAGTGCAGTACGAAAATGTTTTATGTTTTACTTAGTGTTAGCATGTTAACTATAACACCTGCGTAAAAAGTTTTTAATAACACAATAACCATAACGCATTGTTCATTATAAACGTGGGATTATGAATTATATTGAGAACGTCGTAACGTTACATGGAATACATGCTGTAATGTACCCTGAGTGTAAACATTAGCCACATTCATCGTGAAGCGTGCAAGCGATTTGCAAAGATTAATATGTATCGTAAAAGGTTAATAAAACGTTATACTCACTTCTTCAGGAGGTGCAGCAGGAACACAAATAGTTGGTACCGATTCCTTTTTCAGGAGCAGCTTCTTAGCAAAACCAGCTTTATACTGACCCTCGTTTAAAAAGCAGTCTGGTGAGAAATGATTCGCGCAAACATGAACGCATTTATGTTGATCGTGGGGAATATTCCCATCGTAAACAAAATCAGCCACTGCGTCTTCAGCGGTTCAAATTTAGGAACAGCAAAATGATTTCTGTGTTTGTTATTGCACCCAAGAACAGAACAACACAATCGCTTAGACACCATTCTGCTCAAGTTTATCAACAATGACGGACTATGATGACAGCTCGCTCAGGGCAGGGCTGTGTTGAAACACTGCTGTCAATCATCAACAGTGGGAGGGGCGTCATGTGCCGTGTGAGGTCACACGGTGAAATGGCTCGATTTGAGACAGGGGAATACATATAAGGAGATTAAAACAAAAACACTGGATGGATTTTTATCATTATATGATGGTTGTGTACAGGCACTGCCAACACACATTGCAGTACAATCAACTTGTAAAAGTGCATGTACCATTATATGACCCCTTTAATAGGGAGCCAATGCAGTGTTGACAGAACCGGGCTAATATGGTCATATTTCCTGGTTCTGGTAAGAACTCTAGCGGCTGCATTTTGAACTAGCTGTAGTTTGTTTATTAAGCGTGCAGGGCAACCACCCAGTAGAGCATTACAATAATCTAGCCTTGATGTCATGAACGCATGAACAAGTTGTTCCACATTTGTCAATGAGAGCATATGACGTAATTTAGATATATTTTTAAGATGGAAAAATTCAGTTTTACAGAGACTAGACACGTGACTTTCAAATGAGAGATTGGTATCAAATAGCACACCCAGGTTCCTAACTGACGACGAAGACTTAACAGAGCAGCCATCAAGTGTTAGACAGTATTCTAGGTTATTACGTGTGTACGTTTTTTGTCCAATAATTAGAATCTCTGTTTTTTCAGAATTTAGTTGTAGGAAATTCCTAGTCATCCAATTTTTATATATCAACTATGCATTCCGATAATTTTGTGTATTGGTGAGTTTCGTTAGGTTTGGAAGAAATATAGAGCTGAGTATCATCAGCATAACAGTGAAAGCTAATTCCATGTTTCCTAATGATATCTCCTAAAGGTAGCATGTACAGAGTGAACAGCAGCGGTCCTAGAACTGAGCCTTGTGGTACACCATACTGAACTTGTGATCGATAAGACATCTCTTCATTTACTGCTACAAACTGATAGCGGTCAGATAAATATGATTTAAACCATGCTAATGCAATTCCACTAATGCCAACATAGTTTTCTAGTCTATTTAAAAGAATGTTGTGGTCAATGATGTCAAATGCAGCACTAAGATCAAGTAACACTAATAGAGAGATACAACCACGATCAGATGATAAGAGCAAATCATTTGTGACTCTAATGAGAGCAGTCTCAGTACTATGATACGGTCTAGATCCTGACTGAAAATCCTCGCAGATATCATTTCTTTCAAAAAGGAACACAGTTGTGAGGATACTGCTTTTTCTAATATCTTTGGTAGAAAAGGTAGATTTGAGATCGGCCTGTAATTGACTAATTCTGTAGGATCAAGTTGCGTTTTTTTAACAAGCGGATTAATCATAGCCAGCCTAAAGGTTTTTGGTACGTATCCTAGAGACAAAGACGAATTAATGATTTTAAGAAGAGGATCTATGACTTCTGGAAGCATCTCTTTCAGTAGCTTAGTCGGTATAGAGTCTAACATACATGTTGTCGATTTAGATGAATTAAAGAGTTTGCAAAATATTTCTTCTCCTATAGCAACAGATGAATCAAATTTTACCTCAGGGAGACTACAATACACTCCGTGATTCGATACTGTACTAGACAGTTGCATAGTTATAATCTTGTCCCTAATATTATCAATCTTATAAGTGAAGAAGTTCATAAAGTCAGTAATGTAATTAGATTATGCTCCGTTTGTCCAGTTTAACAAACAATTTTAAAAAACTTGTAATACATTTTTGTTTGTCTTGATGTAAGTAATCTCGATGTAAGTAATTGTATTTTAATTAGACGCGTTCCCACTTTATATAACAGCCGCTCTGAATAGTATTGCAGTTTAAATTGTATAGCTCTTAAGTGAGCGCTTACCAACAGCTAGTTTCGGGTAATTTGCTGTGTTAATTGCTGGGCAGAAACAGCAACTGTAAAACAGATATAAACTCGAATTGACCCAGAACAAGGCCAGGACAAGCGATCAATCCGTGAACAAGACAAGAGCACGCAAGTCGTTTTTCGGAATATCCAGTTCTCCTGTTGTTTCAGTGTAGTATCTACCACAAGGTAAGGTTGTTTTCGATTCTCTGGTTATTTTCAGTTTTTGCCTTCTCATAAATTTGTATTTTAATTAGACGCGTTCCCACTTTATATAACAGCCGCTCTGAATAGTATTGCAGTTTAAATTGTATAGCACTTAAGTGAGCGCTGTCCAACAGCTAGTTTCGGGTAATTTGCGTTTGCTGTGTTAATTGCTGGGCAGAAACAGCTGTGCGCGCTGTCGCGGAAGCGCCAGCGGAAGGGTTCAGCCTCCCCGTGTGAAGACCGACTCGGGTAAAGACCATCGACTCTACCTGTGCGACTCCACCGAGCAAGGACTCCGGCAAGGCACTTAAGTATCGTCTTCTCTCCTTTTCCTTTCCCACTTCTATCGTATTTCCCTTTCACAACATGTGCTTTCAATACATTCCTGTTGTCTCTCGACAAGGTACACTCATCACGCACAGAAGGCAGGGCAATACTGCTAATCTGCGTCCCATTCTCTTATCCACACACACACACACCTCTCTCTCTTTCTATGGGTCTATGGAATTGTCAGTCAGCAGTCAATAAGGCTGACTTCATTCCAGCCTTTGCATCTCATTCTACTCTTAATATATTGGGCTCGACTGAAACCTGGATCCGTCCAGAAGACTCTCTCTAACAACTTAGAAAAGGCGTATGCAACAGACTTCATCTCTCTTCTAGCCTCATTTGATCTCAAACGGCTCATCACCACAGGTACTCACAAGTCAGGCAACCACTGGACCTGGTTTACACACGCAACTGCATCACAGACAACATTTTGGTGAAACCTCTCTATGTTTCATATCATTTCCTCATTACTTTCAATCTACAACTCACTACCCATGCTCCACCAACTCCCCTACCAGTTACTTTCAGATGTAACCTGCGCTCACTTTCTCCTTCCCATCTTTCCTCTGCTGTGTCTTCTTCACTTCCATCACCCTCACAATTCTCATCTCTACATGTGAATAGTGCAACAGATACCTTATGCTACACTTTAACTTCTTCTTTAGACAATATCTGCCCTCTCTCCTCCAGGCCAGCACGCGCTACTCCCTCTAACCCCTGGTTATCTGAGGTTCTTCATGAACACCGGACCAAACTCAGGGCAATGGAGAGGAAATGGCGCAAATCAAAAGACACGTCTGACCTGAGTATGTATCAATCTCTGCTCTCTTCCTTTTCTGCTGATGTTCACGCTGCAAAATCTTCACATTTCCACAGCAAGATCAACAGCGCCTCTAACACACGAACACTTTTCAAGACATTTAACTCTCTCCTCTGTCCACCTCCACCATCACCCACCTCCTCTTTATCTGCTGATGACTTTGCTAACTTCTTCACCAACAGAACAACCTCTATCAGCAGTCAGTTCTCAACTCCACACACACAGGAACCCAAACCATCCTCTCCTACTACCAGAAACCTTCTCTTTACCTTCTCTCCGCTAACCGAGGAAGAAGTATCTAAACTTCTCCTCTCCAGTCATCCAACCACCTGCCCTCTAGACCCCATCCCCTCACACCTTCTACAAGCCATCTCTCCCACACTTCTACCAGCACTCACACACATCATCAACTCATCCCTCCACACTGGCATTTTCCCTACAGCATTCAAGCAGACTCGGGTAACTCCACTGCTTAAAAAAACAACATTAGACACATCACTTTTAGAGAATTACAGACCTGTCTCTCTCCTACAATTCATTGCGAAAACACTTGAACGAGTTGCTTTCAACCAAGTGTCATCTTTCCTGTCTCTGACCAACCAGCTAGATGTTAACCAATCTGGCTTCAAGAAAGGCCATTCAGCCGAGACTGCACTACTGTCGGTCACAGAAGCCCTGCGGATCGCAAAAGGTGCTTTCAAATCTTCAGTTCTCATTCTGCTGGATCTTTCTGCTGCCTTCGACACTGTGAATCATCAGATCCTTCTGTCCACCCTCTCATCACTGGGCATCAAAGGAACTTCCCTCCACTGGTTTGAGTCCTATCTCACAGGTAGGTCCTTCAGGGTTACATGGAGAGGCGAGGTACCCAAAGCACATCAACTGAACACAGGGGTTCCTCAGGGTTCAGTTCTTGGACTGCTCCTCTTCTCCATCTACACCACATCATTGGAACCCATCATACAGGCACATGGTTTCTCTTACCATTGCTATGCTGATGACACCCAGCTCTACCTCTCATTTCAACCAGATGATCAGACAGTAGCTACACGTATCTCAACCTGTCTGGCGGACATCTAGGCATGTATGAAGGAACATCACCTGCAGCTCAACCTGGCAAAGACTGAGCTTCTCGTCCTCCCTGCAAAGCCGTCTCTACAGCACGACTTCACTATCCAGCTAGAGACATCCTCAATCACCCCATCAAGGTCGGTCAGAAATCTTGGAGTAATATTTGATGACCAGCTGACCTTCACAGACCACATTACAAAGACAGCTCGATCATGCAAGTTTGCAATGCACAACATCAGGAAGATCAGGCCTTTCCTAACTGAGCATGCAACACAACTTCTCGTCCAGGCCCTGGTTATTCCTAGGCTTGATTACTGCAATGCTCTTCTAGCTGGACTTCCATCATGTGTTACTAAACCTCTACAAATGATCCAGAATGCTGCAGCCCGCCTTGTCTTTAACGAGCCCAAAAGGGCTCAAGTCACTCCTCTGTTCATCTCACTGCATTGACTACCACTCGCTGCTCGCATCAAATTCAAAGCTTTGAGGCTTACTTACAGATATACCACAGACTCAGCTCCGTCCTACTTTCACTCCCTACTACAAGTCTACGTCCCTACCAGAAGCCTATGATCGGCCAAGGAGCGACGGCTCGTGGTGCCATCACAGCGAGGCACTAAATCACTCTCCAGAACATTCTCATTCACAGTTCCATGCTGGTGGAATTACATTTACATTTACATTGATTCATTTAGCTGACGCTTTTATCCAAAGCGACTTACAATTGCTATATTTCAGAGGTCGCACACCTCTGGAGCAACTCGGGGTTAAGTGTCTTGCTCAGGGACACATTGGTGTCTCACAGTGGATTCGAACCCGGGTCTCTCACACCAAAGGCATGTGTCTTATCCACTGCGCCATCACCACCAATGATCTCCCCACCCTCGTCCGTAATGCAGAATCTCTGACAGCATTCAAAAGACAACTGAAAACTCATCTCTTCCGTGAGTACTTAACATAAAAAATTTGTTTTTAAAAAAAACATTCTTCTCTTTTAAATCTTTCCTTCCCTTTTAAATCTTCCCTTGTCTGGCTTTTGCTACTCTGAGCAATGCCTGAACTTTGTATTTTGAGCAGTTCTTGCGTCGTTCTTCCCTCTTCACGATGACTCGCTTGCTTTAGTCCTCAGATGTAAGTCGCTTTGGATAAAAGCGTCTGCTAAATGACTAAATGTAAATGTAACTCAGTAATTTTCATGGTGATATTTAAAGGTTAAATTTTTTACCCTATTCACGTGAGAAAAATAATGAATAGGCTATATTTGGGTCTTTTTCGAAACTTTCCCCTAATGGGATTCTTCGGGGTTCTTTTTTCCTTACTCAGGACATATTGAGGATACAAAATCAGTTGAGTTTGCTTTTGTTCAAGGTTGACCCCCATTTTGGCTTAAAATGACTGGACTAAACTGTTCTTGCAGCCCTTGGAATGCCACCACCACGCATTCTTACACCTCTACCTTGCCCTCTCCTTGGGCCTGCTCTTCTCCCTGGGCCTGCATCTCTCACTGCACCTGCACCTCTCACTGCACCTCTCACTGCACCTCTCACTGCATCTCTCACTACACCTGCACCTCTCACTGCACCTGCACCTCTCACTGCACCTCTCACGACATCTCTCACTGCACCTCTCACTGCACCCCCACCTCTCACTGCACCCCCACCTCTCACGGCATCTCTCACTGCACCTCTCACGGCATCTGCACCTCTCACTGCACCTGCACCTCTCACTGCATCTCTCATCCCATGCAAGGCGCCATCCAGCTCGTCGGGAGCAGCTGGGGTTAGGTGTCTTGCTCATGGACACCTCGAACACTTGGTCAGGTGGAACCGGGGATCGAACCACCAACTTTTCGGTTTGTAGACAACCTACATGAACCACTGAGCCACTGCCGCCCTAAGAAGACTACACCATGACAAAGTGGGGGGGTTCAGTTGATAAACATCTATTTGAAGTTTGCTCATCGCTGGTTTTATGGGTGTTTGCCTTCCTTCGTGCACGCCACAAAAGTGTCAATGGGCAATTTGGACCCATTAGATGGAGACTTTTTGGCGCTCACTAGTTGAGTTATAGGCAAAACTCAAAGGGTTAAAAGGTTTTTGGCATGTTGGAATGAGTGAGCCATCCCGACATTGTCCATACGCTACAGTCCCCATTTTCGTCGGATGAAGCGCCTGTGTGGACATCATCGGACGACAATCATCACAATGGGTGGATGGCAGGTGAATCATGATGGTCGTTAAACAGGTGGTTCTTACTTGTCCTCCGCCTTTGGTTCCTCAGGCTGAGGATCCATTTCGATGAGGTTTGAAATGGTCTCTGTCTTGGTACCTTTTTTTTGCAGGTCCGGTTTGAAGCCTGGAGAAAAAGGGTCTCTGTGCTTGGTCATGGATGCACGCATATCATTGACTCTTTTAAACAGGATGAAGGCCAGGCCCAGGGTCATGGTGTAGCCTACTGCTGTAGAGAGGCAGAGTGCCGTGTCCGCAGCAGTCCAAGCTTGGATGACAAGTGAGTTGGACAGGGGAGGCAGTGGGGACAGTGCTTGGAGGGCTGAGTCGATGGGAGTAATGTCGATTAGCTGGGGCCCCCCTTCCTCAATCCTCAGTTCTGGATCTAGGGTGAAGTTGTGATTTTTGAAGACGGGTGGGATTTCCAGCTCTGATTGATACTCTTCGCTTGGAAGATGGTACAATGCCAGATTATCGAGGTGGAGTATGGCGCCTTTTGGTACTCAAACCCACATGCTCTGGTTGAGCAAGGTGGGATTGAGCATGTTGGTCATACGTTAGGGTGGCAGTAAGAACAGGAGTGTTGACGAGCCACCGATCACCCACGATCTCTGCTTGCGTTCCGGTGACTTGCGTGCGGGGTTTGGCCTCGGCAGGGCAGCGTGTGTCGCTGATCATGGGCTGCAACCCGCAGATTCCTTCAGTGTTGTCTCTGAGGACGGGTTTGCTAGGGCAGAGATAGTGAATGTCTTTGGTCAGAGTACACATGTGCAGGTTTGGGGCCAGGTACAACTGTGGGTTGCTGTCGTGGTAGGCCACCACGGCTGGAGTACGTATCTTGATGTGGGTGTTACCTTTCCAAAACCCGACATTGACAATCTCCTTGAGTCTGTAGATTCTGTTTGACTCGATGATGGGTAGGTTCAGGAGGAAGGCCACCTCCCTTTGCTCGGGGTCGACGTTTAGTGGGATGGCGCTACCCAGAGAGTAGGTGAGGTGGGTTTGAAGAGAGTCAGGTCGAACATACCTTCTGGGTGTGGGTCCTGCAGTTGGTGATCAGGAGTCCTGGTTGTTCCCTCAGTACAATGCCTGATGTTGGACCTGGTGAGGTGACTTCTGACTGCGGCAGCACTCCGATTGACTGGAGGCACAGAAGGGTGAACAACAGCAGCATCCTGGTATAGAGCAGAGTGAGGGGGAGAGAAAGAGAGAGAGAGAGAGAGAGAGAGAGAGAGAGAGAGAGAGAGGGAGAGAGAGAGAGAGGGAGAGAGGTAGCATGTCAGCGAGGGTTGTCCTTAGTTTGACAGGACAGACTTTCCGCTTTGATGATTGCAACTGGGTTAGTTTGCATTGGCCCCTTCCTGCCTTTCCCTGCCAGCAGCCACATGTCTCTTAATTTGGTTATGGTGGACCCATTTGAAAACTGGCTCTTTCTGTCCCCAGCTTAGTTGGAATAGGTACGCGACGGGAGAGAGTTTGTCAACAATCTCATGAGGACCCGTCCAGTGAGGAAGACATTTCTTTGACAGCCGATGGAAGGAGTGTGGGATGGCTGGATGAATATAATACCAGACCCTGTCGCCCACGTCCAGTTCCTGGTGTGGCGCTTTTCGGTCATAGTATGCTTTCTGGCCTTCAGCACTCTTTTGAAGCTGTTGCTGGGCAAAAGCAAATGTTGTTTTCAGGTGCCGGTGTAGTTTGCAGAGGTACTGGTGATTGGTGCAGGCTGTGACAAGGCTGGAGTCTACTGGCTGGTACAGCAGATGCAGTGGCAGTGTCATCTGCCGCCCAGTCATTAGTTCGAAGGGAGACACACGAGTTGATTCCTGCGGGGTGGCTCTGATGGCCATTAGCACCAGCGGGAGCTTCACATCCCAGTCTTTCTGGTTGGCAGACACATACTTCCTCAGCGTACTGACCAAGGTTCGATTCGATCGTTCCACTTGGCCAGATGAGATTGGATGATGGCTGATGTGTACTTGAACTTGTACTCCCAGGAGTTTCCAGATCTGCTGCATGATCTCAGCTGTGAAGTGAGTGCCTCGGTCTGAGTTGACTCTCAGTGCCAGTCCGAACCTGGAGAAGAGGTAGTTCATCAGGAGGTATGCCGTGGTCTGGGCAGTGTCGTTGGGTGCTGGAAGACACTCTACCCACTTTGTGAACTGGCACACAACCGCCAGTCTTGTTGCCCCTCGTTGACCTGGGCAGAGGTCCTACCCAGTCGATTTGGTGGTCTGACCATGGAAATGTGACTCCACTGCGTTGCAGTGGAGCTCTGTGGTTTGGGTTTGCTGGTTGAAACTGGCAGCAAACCAGGCCTTCTCTGACATATTCTGCAACATATTTCTGCATGCGGGGCCAGTATACCACTTGCTTTAGTGTCTCATAAGTGGCACTGGTACCGTGGTGTCCGGCACATGGTGCGTTGTGGGCATACATCAGCATGACCCCCCTTAGGCACTGTGGCACCACAAGCCTTGGCGCAGTGATGTCATCAGGTGCATACCACAGAATGTTGTGTGTCACACGCATCATCTGTTTTATGTCATGTAGACATCTGAGGCACGGGTTACCTGTGAGTTCAGATGGCGCGATAGGGTGGTTAGAGGGGTCTGAGAGGTGGTGCAGAATAGTCTGTATGGATGCGTCAGAGGCCTGCATGTCCGCTATGTCATTGTTTGACATTTGTGGAGCCAGCGTTAGAGGCTGTGAGGTTGGCACTGTTGCACGAAAGGTTTGTTTGCTACGGGTTATCACTGCAACGTTCAAGGTCGGTGGGTGGGTTGGGGGTGAACAGAGATTGCCGTGTAGTGCGCCAGTCTTGGCACGGGCATCAGTTTGGTCATTCAAGTCTTTGTCAAGGCCCGGTTGCCTTGAGTCTCCTTTCACCTTTTGCCAGTAGACAATCATGTTGTGTGTTTTTGTGATGTCATCACATGCCTGGAACAGGTGTTGGTGTGTGACAGGCTTGTTATTTAAAGTCTTAAAGCCATTTTGTTTCCAGCCTGGAAGGTGGCATGTGAAACTGAGTCTTGCATAGTTAGAGTCTGTTCAGATAAGGAGTTCTCTGATGTCATGTGTCGATGCAATTTGCAGCGTTATGAGAATGGCTGCTACCTCAGCATATTGTGATGACTGCGGGCCCAACTTGAAGTGTTGTGGTGGGCAAGGCAGTTAATTCACCCATAGCACGCCCGCACCTGCTTGGCGGGTGCCCTCGTGGCTGTAGGAACATCCATCGATGTAGGCTGTGGCCATACCTTGGCACGCATTCTCTTCAAAGAACCTGTGACAGGTCAGTTCTTGCTGTTGGGGTTTTTCTACATCCACCGTCACAGCTGGTGTGTTATCAGAGCAGTTTTGGCAGGCCGTTGCCTAGCGCAGACTTGTGATTCTGAGAATATCGTGCCTCAACATTGCGCCCCTGGAGGGCCATTAACCATGTGGCTATGAGTGAATTGGTGACCACGCCATCTCGGATGCGCTGGCTGTTGAGGAACATGACAGGCTGGTGGCAAGTCTCAATGATAACTTTTTGGGCTCCAAGGTAGTTGGAGAATCTCTGGATTCAATTCAATTCAATTCAAATTTATTTGTATAGCGCTTTTCACAATACATATTGTTTCAAAGCAGCTTTACAGAAAGTGCATTTCAGAAATGTACATAGAAAAATACAGTTAGTTAATCATGTATTAATTAAGGGCATAACATATCGCCGGCGTTGGTCATCTCTTCACAGGCATCGAGTCGTCTCTTCACAGGCGTTTAGTCGTCTCATCGCAGGTGTTGGGGCATCTGAAGTCTCCGTGAGAGGCTTGATACAAACTGGAGCTGACGAACGCTATTTACCTCGGGACTAGCGTCCCGAGATAACAGCAGAAGAGCAGATGGGAGATAATTAGCATAGCTGCTGTTCATAATATTAATGCAGTCGATCTGATTCAACAGTAGTATAAAAGGTAAGCATTATGTGACTGCTTGGCTAAAGAGATGTGTCTTTGATCTAGTTTTAAACTGGGACAGCGAGTCTGAGCCTCGAACGATATATCAGGAATGCTATTCCAGAGTTTAGGTTCTAAATCTGAGAACGCCCTCACTCCTTAAGTGGACTAATGATATCCTAGGAATGACCAGAAGCCTCGAATTTAGTGATCTTAAAGAACGCGATGGATTGTAGGGCGATAGAAGGTCCATTAAATACACAGGAGCTAAACCATTTAGGGCTTTATAAGTCAGTAGTAATACTTTGTAAATGACACGGAACTTAATAGGTAACCAGTGTAGAGATGATAAAATTGGTGTTATATGATCATATTTTCTTGACCTATTAAGAACTCTAGCAGCTTCATTTTGCACTAACTGTAGCTTGTTTATTGAGGATGCAGGACAGCCAGCTAATAAAGCATTACAGTAATCTAGTCTTGAGGTCATGGATGCATGAACTAACTGTTCTGCATCAGAAACAGATAGCATGTTACGTAGCTTAGCAATGTTTCTAAGGTGGAAAAAGGCTGTTTTTGTAACATGAAATATGTTTTTCGGAAGACAAGCTGTGGTCTAGTATAACACCCAGGTCTTTTACTGTAGTGGATAAAGTAACTGTCAGGTTGTGTGCAGGTAGCTGAAGACGAGGATGCAGGAACTTCAAAGTAGTTGATTTATTTACAAAATAAACTTCAGGAACAAAATAACAAACTCCAGGAATTCAGAGACACAACCATACCAGGACGACGACCAACAAACACTGAGGGAAAACACAGGGCTTAAAAGAACTGGGACTAATGGGATAATTAAGTGAACACAGGTGAAGAAACTGAACACAAACGAGGAGCTGGAAAAACTAACAGGACTAAACCAAAATCACAAAGACAGGGGGAAACAAGATCACAGAACATAACTAAACACATAGAAAACGTGACAGTAACAGGACATCCTTCTAAATTAAAGTTGTATTGTACGAGGTTTTGTGGGTAGTTTTTTGGACCAATAAGTAATACCTCCATTTTATCTGAACTTAATAGCAGATAATTACACATCATCCAGCATTTTATATCTTTAAGACACTCTGTCAATTTAGATGAGTTAGTGTTTTCATCTGGACGTGATGAAATATATAATTGAGTGTCATCAGCATAACAGTGGAAATTGATTCCATGTTTTCTTATAATATTACCAAGTGGCAGCATATATATTGAGAATAGCACAGTGCCTAAAACCGATCCTTGCGGCACTCCATAGTCTACTGACGTTATCCTCAATTTTTCCACATTTAAACAAACAAAATGGTAACAGTCTGATAAGTACGATCTAAACCAGCTTAATGCCTGTCCCTGAACACCAGTGTAGTTTTGTAGTCGATCCACGAGTATTTTATGATCTATAGTGTCGAACGCAGCGCTAAGATCGAGTAGAACTAGTATTGAGATACAGCCTTGGTCAGAAGCTAAAAGTAAATCATTTGTAATTTTAACTAGCACAGTTTCTGTGCTATGATGCGGCCTGAATACTGACTGAAATTTTTGATAGATAGCATTTTCTTGCAAGAAAGAGCACAATTGAGTGGACACAACTTTTTCTAGTATTTTAGACATAAATGGAAAATTTGAAATGGGTCTATATATATATATATATATATATATATTGTTAGTTAGTTCAGGGAAGTTCAGGGGTCTATAATTTGCTAGGTTATTTGGGTCTAATTGTGGTTTCTTAATGAGAGGTTTTATTACTGCCAGTTTGAATATTCTTGGAACATGACCTAAAAATAAAGACGAGTTAATAATATTGAGCAGAGGCTACAGGTAACACTTCTTTCAGTAGTTTAGTGGGTATTGGATCTAAAAAACATGTTGTTGGTTTAGATGCAATGATAAGTTTATTTAGCTCTTCCTGTCCTATAGTTGTAAAGCGGTGTAGTTGCTCTTGAGGGGCGATAATTGAGGCTGAATCATAAGACACCATAAGAGATTGTACATTTACAATTGTGTTTCTAATGCTTTCTATTTTCTCAGTGAAGAAATTCATAAAATCATTACTACTATATTGTAAAGCAGGTGTGTGGAACGTCCGGCCCCCGGGCCGTAACCGGCCCGCAAAACAGTTTGATGCGGCCCGCGAGTCAAATCCTCCAAAAAAAAAAAAAAAAAAAAACGACCTTCAGAACCAAAAATCTCAGCAATTACTTTTCCTGTGACAGAAAATACAAAACAGGCAAAGTGGCAAGCAGGGCGAGGCCAGTAGCGCGAGTGTTAATGAGTCACCTGCGCACCGGTTTCAAGTTTCTCATGGATGAGCTTTGGGGCCGCGCGCGCCGCACCGGTTTCAAGTTTCTCACCGCGCCCCGCACCGGTTTCAAGAATGGAAAGGATCGGAACGAAGACAGCGGAGGACCAGGCATAGACTTTACTTTATGTGTGTGTGGTCGTCGTCCACAAGAAGCTACTGCTTTTACTTTCGTTTTGTCATTTACGTATTAATGTATTAAAATGGTTTAAACGTTTGCCGGTTCCCGCCTCCTTCTTCCCTGAACTAACTAACCACGTTACATTTAATATAATAGATAATATACAATATTATAAAATAACATAATATATTATAAAATAACATAAGAGAGTCAAGTTTCCGGGTGGTCCGGGTGGTCGCTTCCGACTGTGTCCGGGTCACAGTCAGAATGAACGCAACAGACACGTGGCGGTTGTCATCGCTGATATGCATCATGGTGACTGTCAAAAAAAGAAAGGTAGATTCAGAATGTCGCGCTTTTCAAGAAAAATGGACAAATGATTTTTTTTTTTGAAGTATTATTGTGTGACTGTTTTTGTGCTGTAACGAGGCTATGGTGAATGCTCAGCCATGGCTGCTTTTAGAGCCTTTTTATAACGTGACATATTTCCATGCGATTCTAAAGACCTCTAAATTAGTATGTTTTGAACAGCTTGAATACGGCTGGACTGCGATCCGATGCCCCGTGATCCGATGAGTAGGCCCACATAGTTGACCTTGGTTCGACACCATTGTCCTTTGTGGGGGACGATCTTGGCGTCGGCAGTGGATAATTGGTTCAACACATAGTCTATCTCTATCAGGTGGTCGGCCACTGTTGTGCTTTTCATGAGAACATCATCAACGTAAATAAGGTTACCTCTCATTCTGGCATCTGGGTATGCTTTGTTCAGGAAGATGTTGAACTCAGCGGGTGAGTTGGCATAGCCGAACGGGCACCTGGTGAAATTGAATTGTCTGTTGCCGAATGTGAAAGCTAGCTTGTGCTGGTCTTCTGGATGCAATGGTATGGTCCAGAATCCAGAGGCCACATGGAGTGTAGAGAAGATTGTGGCTTCTCTGATTCTGGGTCTTTCTTGCTCCAGCAAGAATGGGCCATCGGGACAGTGGCACCTGTTGATTCAGTTTCCTGTAGTCAATGGTGGGTCGCCACTTGCCGTTTGGTTTGAGGACGGGCCAGATGGGGGCAGAATAGGTGCTGTTGCATGGGCGGATGACACCTTTTTCAAGCATGGATTCGATGATCTCTTGCACCGGTTCGTGTGAAGCGATGGGGATCTTGTACTGCCTGGCAAAAGTGGGAGGAACATTAGGGTGCGTTGGAATGCGTACATTGTGGAGTTTGGTGAGACCACAATCTAAAGAGTCTTTGGCAAATGACGCTTTGAACTTGTAAAGGACTTGTCTGAGTCTTTGTCAATCTGCATCATCCTTAAGTGCGTCTGCGTATTTTAGAATTTGCTGAACTTGAGACTCAAATCCTGGATACGGCTCCTCTGTTGGTGTGTCGTCTGTCGTGTTGGCAGGCAGAGGTGCAGCAGTGTCGTCAGTCTCGCAGGCAAGCTGTTTGCAGACTGTGTATACTGCCAGGTGTTGGTCCTCTGTCAGTTTTGTTCTGCATACCTTGTCTTTGTCCATTGGCATGACCGAAGTGATGGAGATGAGTTTGAAGGGTGCTGTGAGCACTGTGTTGTTTGTGCTCCCTTCGGGTATCATTGAAGATGGGATGGGCCCAATGATTGGTAATGTGAGTTCAAAGTCATGGAAGTCGTGGCTCACCAGCCATCCCACTCGGTAGGCCTTGGGAATTGTGATCTCCATTGCCATGCAGTTGTTGAAAAGGATGTAGACTACACGAGATGAGACTTCAGTAAGGGGTGTGGCTTCTAGCGTGAGTCCAAGTTCCACACATTCAGGTGAAGGTTGAATGAAGCCAAGCGTGTGGTTTAGGGTTTGACCACAGCGCATGTTGAGCCGGACAGCGACCCCTTTGGTGTAAGCTGGTATCACAGTTTCCTGTTCGTTGATTAGGGTGCAGACCTCAGGAATGGTCTGACCTGACAGGAGGTTCTCAGTGTGGGTTGGAACAACAAGGGTGCTGTAAAGTCAATGGGGCCCACACTACCTCATTAATAATGTCCACATAAGCCTTGAGGCGAATCAGGATGTCTGCTCCAATGTAGACATCATGGGGCGGGTACGGAAGGACCAGGAAGTAATGAGTCAGACACCGGTGGTTCCATTTCAAGTTCAAGGCGCAGACACCTTTGGCCATCATCATGGTTGATGGGCATGTGTTCGAAGGAAAACGGGTGCGCTTGCTGGCAGAAGGAAGGTCCGGTGTGTCTTCAATGAGAGCATTGAATAGTGAGACACTGATGGCTGAGTTGTCTGCCCATAGTGCAAGTACAATGTCAGTAGTGGTTACGTCATTCAACTGCAGGTCAGTTATGACCTTGGGGCAGAAGGAATCAGAGTCTTGGTGAGCTGAAATGTGCAGAGTAGCGAACTTGAATCTTGGTCTGGTGCTGGAACTGTGTCCCTGTGGCTGGCTGTGAGAGTTCCCCTGACCTCTGTGACCTGGCAGTCAAGCTCAGGTGATCTGGGTGGCTGAAGGGGGAGAGGTTCTCGCACTTGAGCTCAAATTTTCAGCTGTCTGAAGTCCAGTAAGGGCTCGAATCGGTCTAGCAGATCTTTGCCAATGAGGAGGGGATATGTGTTCACTGGTGAAATGTACACAGGGTGTACCAGACTCATAGGACCAATTGTTAGGTGAATGGGAGCTACCTGTTCAAGCTGAATGTCATTTTACATGTACATGTACATGTATGTATTCATTTACATGTATTAATTTAGCTGACGCTTTTATCCAAAGCGACTTACAATTGCTATATTTCAGAGGTCGCACGCCTCTGGAGCAATTAGGGGTTAAGTGTCTTGCTCAGGGACACATTGGTGTCTCACAGTGGATTCGAACCCGGGTCTCTCACACCAAAGGCATGTGTCTTATCCACTGCGCCATCACCACCATCACCAATTTTGGCTGTATGACTGCACATTCAGCACAAAATTTTGAGATTTCATTTTTAAATTTTAAATTTTGTCTTTTAGCTTCAAATCTGAGTCTTTCCAAGAGTTGAGCTGATATCAAAGTGAGGTCTGCGCCGGTGTCTAACAGGACAAAGTAAGTTGTCTTGAAAACTATAAGGAAGAGTTTGTTTCCCTTGTAGAACCGGACTTCTACCAAACACGAAAAGCAAGCTAGAGTGAAAATAAAAGACTGAGCTAAACTCAAAACGGAAAATAAAACGAGAGAATAAGAAGACAAGACAAAACGAAGCACCAAGAAGACACGACAGGAAGAGCGAAGTGAAGATGTTCGGGCCATCACCTTTGTTTTAAGGAAGACAGCTCACACCTCCTTTGGAGCAGAATAACCAATCACCTTAGAGATTTTTGAGTGCGAACCCCTCTCTTCGTCTTGTCAAAACATAGTTTATGACCTTGTAAGAAAATGTGATTTCTACTCCAGAAAGCCGTGCACAGAGTATCATACATTTTACTGTAATCTCCTGTACGCGACCAACTTGGTGAGACCGAGAAGATCACAACGGTATCAAGAAAGATATGGAAAAAGAATAGGAATACAGAGTTATATTCATATACATAATATAGCCATTTAGGGTTTTACCTAACAAATCTAGAGAAGTCATAACTATACTAAAATGAAAGCAGAACACATAGGTATACAGGGATATATCACGCTCTTTTCAGAATTACCCATTTCTGGATTTAAACGTGAGGAATGTCTGTATGTGTGTGCGTTTGCATTTGGAGTCCTTTCTTGCCGGAAAGGAGTGGAAATGGACTGCATTTTTATAGCGCTTTAACGGACCCAATGGCCACCAAAGCGCTTTACATATTGCCTCACATTCACCCATTCACTCACTGACGGCGGTGTCAGCCATGCAAGGCACCATCCAGCTCGTCGGGAGCAGCTGGGGTTAGGTGTCTTGCTCATGGACACCTCGACACCTGGTCAGGTGGAACCGGGGATCGAACCACCAACTTTTCGGTTTGTAGACAACCTACATGAACCACTGAGCCACTGCCGCCCCAGGAAGACTACACCATGACAAAGTGGGGGGGTTCAGTTGATAAACATCTATTTGCTCCAGCTCATCGCTGGTTTTATGGGTGTTTGCCTTCCTTCGTCAGGCCACAAAAGTGTCAATGGGCAATTTGGTCTCATTAGATGGAGACATTTTGGCGCTCACTAGTTGAGTTATAGGCAAAACTCAAAGGGTTAAAAGGTTTTTGGCATGTTGGAATGAGTGAGCCATCCCGACATTGTCCATAAGCTACAGTTAACATTTGTAAATACTACAAAAATAATTTTGTTGGGAGGTATAGCTTGTCTGTTAAGAAAATGTAAGCATTGTGGAAATGTTTTCACTGACTGCATATCATGTGAAAACAACATGAAATGTGTGAATGGTATGGCCAGAAAAGACCGATGCTGTGCTAATTGTGTTTAGAGTTTTGAAAATGTGACAACTGTTTGGACAAACGCTTGTTAGCGACTGAAAAAAACTGTAAATCACACGGCTGTGAAAGCATTTCCTCCAGCTCTGAGCAGCGCTAACGCTCTCTGTAAACCGTTAAATCAGGAGTGTTGAAAACAGTGAGATGTCCATAAACCCGATCACTGTTCTGTCCTGCAGGAGTGGAGGAAGATAAGCAGACGGGCAGCATCGCATCGAGACAGCAGTTCACTGTGACATAGAACAAGTGTCGCCGGGGACAGCATTTCTCCGCCACCGTTCCTTCTTAAACCACAAGATCAGACTGTGTCTATTCAGGTTCATGTGGGCTTGAATAAAGGTTGTAACACATTAAGACACATTTGCACACAGACTTATTAAATGTAACTGATTATACATCCAGCATTAATTAAACACATGTTAATCCAGTAACAGTGAAACAGTGAAGTGGACAAAGATGGTTAGAGATATTCATTAAAACAAGAGAAAGGCAGGTCAGGATTATGAAGTCATGATCTGGAGTATGAAGAATTAATACCAGTTATTACCAACACCAGTCCAAGATGTAAATAAATGTCAAATTATACATTTTTAGCTCATAGGCTAAAGCAGGGGTCTCCAACCTTTTTTCATTTGAGAGCTACTTTTTAAAAAGGATAGTGGCCGAAAGCTACTCATGTAGGCTAATACAATACTTAAATCTCTTAAATAATGTCTCATAACTCTCATATTAACAACTATCTAAACTGTTTTACACCTAAAAGAGTTTTTGTAGGCCTATATATGTCACCCTTAAATGTCAGAGAAAAGAACAAAATCAGAGATTAATTTTTTTAAAGAAAATTGTACTTTGCATATTATACTGTATAAACACATAATTATAGATTTTATAGTGCATCTTAACTAGAGATGAAATGGCATGAAAATTTAATTGCATGATTATAGTGACCAAAATGATCAGTTATCACAGAATCCTGTTCAAAAAGTACTAATACTACACAATAAAATCAATTCACCAAGTTTTATGTCGAAAACCAGCAAATAACAAATATAATTCAATTCATTTGCACTTTTTGTTCACATAAACAAAATAACAACATTAAAAATGATGGCCAGATTGTAAAGAAGTGTCTTGCGACAAAGTATCTACAAACATGTAGCCTACAAGTTCAAATAAAGTTTTGACAAAAAAGATTTATAAAAAGCTAGCATATTTCAGCCTTTAAATAATTTTATAAAAAGAATCAGTCAAAAAATACAGGTCCTTCTCAAAAAATTAGCATATTGTGATAAAGTTCATTATTTTCCATAATGTAATGATAAAAATTAAACTTTCATATATTTTAGATTCATTGCACACCAACTGAAATATTTCAGGTCTTTTGTTGTTTTAATACTGATGATTTTGGCATACAGCTCATGAAAACCCAAAATTCCTATCTCAAAAAATTAGCATATCATGAAAAGGGTCTCTAAACGAGCTATTAACCTAATCATCTGAATCAACTAGTTAACTCTAAACACCTGCAAAAGATTCCTGAGGCTTTTAAAAACTCCCAGCCTGTTTCATTACTCAAAACCGCAATCATGGGTAAGACTGGCGACCTGACTGCAGTCCAGAAGGCCATCATTGACACCCTCAAGCAAGAGGGTAAGACACAGAAAGAAATTTCTGAACAAATAGGCTGTTCCCAGAGTGCTGTATCAAGGCACCTCAGTGGGAAGTCTGTGGGAAGGAAAAAGTGTGGCAAAAAACGCTGCACAACGAGAAGAGGTGAACAGACCCTGAGGAAGATTGTGGAGAAGGACCGATTCCAGACCTTGGAGGACCTGCGGAAGCAGTGGACTGAGTCAGGAGTAGAAACATCCAGAGCCACCGTGCACAGGCTTGTGCAGGAAATGGGCTACAGGTGCCGCATTCCCCAGGTCAAGAACAGGTCAGGTTCACTTTTGAACCAGAAACAGCGGCAGAAGCGCCTGACCTGGGCTACAGAGAAGCAGCACTGGACTGT
This sequence comes from Siphateles boraxobius, assembly GCF_051911475.1. Lineage (NCBI taxonomy): Eukaryota > Metazoa > Chordata > Actinopteri > Cypriniformes > Leuciscidae > Siphateles > Siphateles boraxobius. The sequence continues at coordinate 231,410 of NW_027508708.1, read as the reverse complement.
TGCTCAGTGGTCCAAAGTACTTTTTTCGGATGAAAGCAAATTTTGCATGTCATTCTGAAATCAAGGTGCCAGAGTCTGGAGGAAGACTGGGGAGAAGGAAATGCCAAAATGCCTGAAGTCCAGTGTCAAGTACCCACAGTCAGTGATGGTCTGGGGTGCCATGTCAGCTGCTGGTGTTGGTCCACTGTGTTTTATCAAGGGCAGGGTCAATGCAGCTAGCTATCAGGAAATTTTGGAGCACTTCATGCTTCCATCTGATTTCATTTTTCAGCACGACCTGGCACCTGCTCACAGTGCCAAAACCACTGGTAAGTGGTTTACTGACCATGGTATTACTGTGCTCAATTGGCCTGCCAACTCTCCTGACCTGAACCCCATAGAGAATCTGTGGGATATTGTGAAGAGAAAGTTGAGAGACGCAAGACCCAACACTCTGGATGAGCTTAAGGCCGCTATCGAAGCATCCTGGGCCTCCATAACACCTCAGCAGTGCCACAGGCTGATTGCCTCCATGCCACGCCGCATTGAAGCAGTCATTTCTGCAAAAGGATTCCCGACCAAGGTTTGAGTGCATAACTGAACATAATTATTTGAAGATTGACTTTTTTTGTATTAAAAACACTTATTTTATTGGTCGGATGAAATATGCTAATTTTTTGAGATAGGAATTTTGGGTTTTCATGAGCTATATGCCAAAATCATCAGTATTAAAACAATAAAAGACCAGAAATATTTCAGTTGGTTTGCAATGAATCTAAAATATATGAAAGCTTAATTTTTATCATTACATTATGGAAAATAATGAACTTTATCACAATATGCTAATTTTTTGAGAAGGACCTGTATATATTACTGACGTTCACAATGCACATTAGCTTATCTTTCATTATTAATAGTAAAATTCGATCCGGTTTTCCCGTGGCGTCTGTCATTGTTATGCAACCATGCACTGCCCTCTACACAATGACTAAGAAGTTTTAGTAGCTAATGTATTTTTCATCTGGCTGCGCCTGGAAAAAGTGAGCGCGTCGCTTCATTTATGAGCTTCCTACATTTGAAATAACAACTTGAGCGCACAAAAGACGCGATATGTGAACGCCCCCTTGGCGAGCTACCTCCAATCAGGCCACGAGCCATTGGCAACCGCAATGCGTGCTCCACAGATGAGGCATGCAGCTTTATCTTTATCATTAGTGAAGAGGAATTCTGTCTCCCACTCCTCGTTAAAACAACAAGACTTCTACTTTTTTACATGACCTGCATCATCAGCCATAATTAATCTTTTTTTCTTCTTTTAATAGTTCAATTTATCTTATGCATGTACCGTCTGCCCGCGACCGCCTCAACTCACAGAAGTTACGTTATGTTTTTTTTAAACGTGCTCGACGTGCAGATTCTAAATATTTTAAATTATTTTATTATTTTATTATGTTTTAATGGTATATGAAATGTTACCATTAGTTATTTTCTCATTTTATGCCATCATCATAAAGAATTTTAAAAAACTAAATGAAAGATTACAATTCAGGCTATGTATAGAACGTGCTCGGCGAGCGACTCAGAGACTCCATGCCGGCACCATGTTGGAGACCATAGGGCTAAAGGCTAAACTAGATACAACCACCTGTCCTGGGTCTTATGGACCCTGTGGGTGTTGGTAGGCTTGGGAAAATTATAACATTATTTGTAATGTTATAAGACACTTTGTAATCTTTGGCCAGTTGTGTCTGTAGGGCTGTAATTGATAATTGCTGCACTCTGTTATTGTTATCAGGTCCAAAGTAACCCTGCCCTGTGTACACACCGTTCTTCACACAACAGGTGGCTCTCCAGTAATACTTTGAGACAGTAACTCTATTATTCAGTTTTGGTTTGCTGTGATCAGGAACTACACCAATCACCATATAAGCTTTATCACAGTCTTCCAGATCTCCAATAACATTCTTCTCATGATTGTTCCATTGAACCCGATTGAATTCTGAGTCCTGTGGAGCGGCGTTGGTCAGGGTGGAGGTGGCCAGCATGGAGAGAGGATCATACGTGTGCTGAACTGGGTACAGGTGACCTCTGTCATACGAAGGCTTATTAGGGTCCTGTCCTACATAGTCACTATTCACAGCCTGATTATTCCTCGTTTTGCGACCGTTAGGTGCCATACATGGCTCAGCATTAGGATCATCCAGCTAAAGGACATGAGAGAGAGAAAACAACTCAAGACTGTTTCTGTCAAAATTCACATTAATTATTGTCATTTTAAATAAATATACTGGTCCCACTTTAATTTAGGTGTCTTTAACTACCATATACGAACATTTGAATTAATCATTTGATACAATGTACTTATCGTGTACATACGTGTTTATCATTGAACTTATATTTTAGAATACCTGCATGTAATTGCATAATGACCCTGTTAACCTCTTAAACCAGTAAACCTGTGCTAATATTACCCGTATCCTCCTCAATAACAGCACATCATTTACAGTAGCCTACATCAACACTATAAGCCTATATTGTACTTATTTTTTAAAGTAAGTACATAGTAGTTAAAGACACCTAATATAAAGCGTGACCAATGTACTATACTAATATACAGTTGAATAATTACCTGAGGTTCGATGTACCAAGGATTACACCTCCCAACACTTTTCCTCCCATTAAACATATACGCAGAGTAGATGGGGATCCTCCAGTCTGTGTTGTACAAAGTTGCATAAAGATACATTATCTGCTTATTGTTGTTGTTGTCGTTGTACCAAACACACTGGCAGATCTCCTGGACTGTGTTGCCCCATTCTGGTGTGAATTGAGGAGGGTCATTATTCAAAAAGAACCGACTGCATTTAGCAAACCCCTGCGAAACGTCACTCAGAGAGAGGCAAGGCAACAGAAGAAACACAAGAAGCTTCATGATGGAGCTCAAACTGTGAGAAACTGAACCTGTGTCTGTGTGTGTGTGTGAGTGAGAGTGAGAGTGAGAGAGTAGAGATGTGTGTGTGTGTGTGTGTGTGTGTGTGTGTGTGTGTGTGTGTGAGTGAGAGTGAGAGAGTAGACATGTGTGTGTCTGTGTGTGTGAGTGAGAGAGTAGAGAATAGAGATGTACTATGTCTTTTATAGAGTTTAAGACACGAGGGGAGGAGACAGAAACACACGTTTGCAGGTTTCACTACACAAGAAAGTGTTGAAGAGCTGAAGAGATTAACACACACTGCTGATGATTCAGCACATTAAAGGATTTATTGATGTTTACACTAAAATGCATGAGCTGTAACTTATGAATTTCATACATTAAATGTATGTTTGTTTTCAGCTAATTAGTCATTATATATGGGCAGTCACATTTTATTAATTGTAATAATAAGGTTCAATAATTACAAAGTGAATCTGTCTCTCGAAAAACATATTATGACTGTATGACTGAAATAATAAAATTATTTCACATAAAGTCCTTATACAGTTGCTTGAAGTTACATCACTGGCCTGAATATAAGCAATGTCTTTGTGATGTTTCAGTATCAAAATCATTTGAATACATTGGTTATATTTGTTCTCTTATATCTTCATCGCTCCAGATTTCCTCAGACGACTGTATAGTGTTTCCAGCTGTTTAGAGTTAATTTCACACATCTACTTCCTGACTGACATTATTTTATCTGTAATATTGGCCCCACAGATGCAACGATACGCATTTACATCTTGAAAAGCATCTGGCACAGACACAGCTCATGTGATCAGCATGTACACTTATAAAAACCTCTAGTTTAGCTGTGCTTGCTAGATTTTCACTGTAAAAAATACAGCAAGCACATTTCAGTGATTACAGGGAATTATTTTGGTGACTGTATATTTCATGGTTCATAACTGTATATTTCACTAAGGGTTATATTATACTGATGTCACACCGTGAGGACTCTGTGTTATTCATCTGATCTCATCATTATGCTCAGGTGTGTGTGTGTGTGTGTGTGTGTGTGTGTGTGTGTGTGTGTGTGTGTGTGTGTGTGTGTGTGTGTGTGTGTGTGTGTGTGTCTGTGTGTGTGTGTCTGTGTTTGTGTGTGTGAGTCTGTGTGTGTGTGTGTGTGTGTGTGTGAGTGTGTGTGAGTGTTGTTATCTCCACTACTTAAGTTCAGTTCTGTTTGAGTTTCATGTTCTCATCGTGTGTGTGTTGTGTTGCACTGCTTATCTGAGTTGACATTTGACTTGTTTATTATTAAAGCCGGTTATACTCCATTCCTCTTCATCATGTGTTTGTCTTGCACCACACAACCCGTGACAGCTGATTTACCTGTATTACACAAACATACAGACTTTAGATGATCTGCAAGTCATCATGTGGCCTTCTGGCTAACGCTTTAGATTACAGCCCGGAGAGTACTGTGTACTGTTTTACAGCATAACTTTCTGTAATTAAAGTGTACCTATAGTATACAGGTCCTGGTCATATAATTAGAATATCATCAAAAAGTTGATTTATTTCATTTATTCCTTTCAAAAGGTGAAATTTGGATATTATATTCATTTATTAAACACAGACTTATATATTTCAAATGTTTATTTCATTTGATTGTGAAGATTAAAACTGACAACTAATGGATCACCATCCCCTGTGTATTGTTAATCACCTTCATCTGTGTCACCTGGTTTATGTTCATCAGTGCCTGTATTTAGTTCCCTCTGCTCAGTCTGTCTTGTTCCGTTCTTGTCAAATGTTACCAGTGATTTGTCAGTCTAACGTTGTTCAGTGACTGATCTGCCTACATCTCTGTGAGTTATTGTTATTAAAAGTGTTTATATTTGAATCTTCTACCTGCACGAACCCTGACAGAAGAACGGACCTTAAACTGTACAAGGATGGCTGAAGACAAACTCCTCTCCATTTCCCAGAATGGGCGATCGTTGGAGAGGTATGTGGAAGAGTTCCTGAGTCTTTATCATCAGGTGAGCTGGGGTAACTCTACTATTAATGCCTGCTTCCGGATGGGACTGGATAATGATAATTTATTCAGATTTATCTCCCCTGATGATTGTTACAGGTCAATCCCTGAATTCATTAACTATATCCTAGAACTACATGCTCTATTTTCTTTGTTGATATAGTAGAAGACAATCAAAATCGTCATCCAGTCCCTATCCGAAAGCATGTGGATGCCCCAGTTCACCTCGAACCAGCACCTTTCACATACCTTTCCAAGGGTTCGAAGTCCTCCAGATCATCCAAAATGGCCACGGGGAAAAATCTGGCGATTCCTGCCAAGTCTGAAATCCATGGCAGCCCTCCCGAGCCTGCATTCCGCGTCAGTCTTCCCAAGCCGGCACGTCACGGTAACCATCAACCATCAACCCAGCCACCAGATCAGTCTATGGACGTCCACGGTTGATTTCCATCGTGGCAGATCTCCCGTTGATGTCAGTGTGTGGTGCCAAATGGACCATCCAGCCAGAGTCTTGTTCCGCAGAGCCTTCACCGCTGGTGGTCCCGTCCAGTCCAGAGCCTTCGCCGCTGGTGGTCCCGTCCAGTCCAGAGCCTTCACCGCTGGTCTGGTCCAGCACAGAGCCCTCAGCACAGAGCCCTCGCCGCTGGTCCCGTCCAGCCCAGAGCCCTCACCGCTGACGCCGTCCAGCCTCCTTCACCGCTGGTTCTGTCCAGCCTAGAGAATGCTCCCCTCCACCCTGGAGGCTTCCCCGATCCTGTGAGGCCAGGCCCTGTTCAGCCTTCAGGGCGCCCACCCCCCCACCCCTGTTGTTCTATGGCGTGAGGCCACACCTACCAGGAGAGGGGTGTAATGTCATGTTGGTGGCTGTCTGTGCTGTTTAGTTCTTCTGTTTGTCTCCAGTATTAGTCACATGTCCTTTGTTTTCCCGCCTGTTACGTGTTTAAAGCTGTAAAAAGGGATGATTACGTAACATTTGTGTGAGACACTGTTGAACTGTGTGAGGGCAGGAAAAACAACCAGGAAACGTCACTTAACGATTAAGACGTTTATTCACAAAGAATGAAAAAATGAATTAAGCAACATGATTGAAAATAAAAATAATACAAAATAAGGAAAGAAAAACAGGAGTGTCACCAAATGATTGAAATAATCAAAACATAATTATAATACCTAATTTCAGTCGTCCCTCTAAACTAACTCAAAGAAAAATGTAGAAACAAAACAGAGTTCTTCAGCGGGTACGCCGCCTTAACCAAACTATACTTCCTAAAAACAAAAGTACAATAGTGGCGAACACTCCACGCTTAATTTAACAGAGAAAATTCTACCTCCCATTCGTGTTGGGGATACGCTTCCGCAGTCAGTAAGAATTAATTTAATGCTCAATACACCAGACAGAGTGAATAACGGCACGCTCGTTTAAAAGTCGACAACACCGACAACTACAGCGGCACATTTAACACGCTTACGAGAGAGTCTCAACTCACGTTCACTAGGCATAACAAAGCATTAGCAATATAATCCATAAGAAACTCAGGAGAGTGTTACTCAATTCATTTGATCTAAGCATCAACTCGCAGACATTCATAAACAGTGGTACGTTCCACCAGGCATCTCTGTGAGCACAAGTTAAAAGAGATCTGGCGGAGATCTGCCTTCCTTCTCATGAATGGGCTTTTTAAACCCAGCATCACAGCAGTGGATTGGTGGAACAGCTGATGACACGTGCCCACAATGACGACACGCAGCAAATGCACAATCACCACCTGAAAACAATGAAGGGAGACACAGAAAGCAACAGAAACACACACAATTACACGTGGAACGTAACACCGCCCCTCATCTATCTCCATGCCAACCGTCATTAGTCCATCATCATCACCTGTGTATTGTTAATCAACTTCATCTGTGTCACCTGGTTTATGTTAATCAGTGCCTGTATTTAGTTCCCTCTGCTCAGTCTGTCTTGGTCCTTTCTCGTCAAATGTTACCAGTGATTCGTCAGTCTAACGTTGTTCAGTGACCGATCTGCCTGCATCTGTGTGAGTTATTGTTATTAAAAATGTTTATATTTGAATCTTCTGCCTTCTCGTCATCTTCTACCTGCACGAACACTGACCGAATGCTCTGAGCTCTGTGTCCAAGCACATTAATAGAGAGGCGAATGGAAAGAAAAGATGTGGTAGAAAAAAGTGTACAAGCAATAGGGACAACCGCACCCTGTGGAGGATTGTGAAACAAAACCCATTCAAAAATGTGGGGGAGATTCACAAAGAGTGGACTGCAGCTGGAGTCAGTGCTTCAAGAACCACCACGCACAGACGTATGCATTGCTTGTGTCAAGCCACTCTTGAACAAGACACAGCGTCAGAAGCATCTAAAGACAAAAAGGACTGGACTGCTGCTGAGTGGTCCAAAGTTATGTTCTCTGATGAAAGTAAATTTATCATTTCCTTTGGAAATCAAGGTCCCAGAGTCTGGAGGAAGAGAGGAGAGGCACAGAATCCACATTGCTTGAAGTCCAGTGTAAAGTTTCCACAGTCAGTGATGGTTTGGGGTGCCATGTCATCTGCTGGTGTTGGTCCACTGTGTTTTCTGAGGTTCAAGGTCAACGCAGCCGTCTACCAGGAAGTTTTAGAGCAGTTCATTCTTCCTGCTGCTGACCAACATTATGGAGATGCAGATTTAATTTTCCAACAGGACTTGGCACCTGCACACAGTGCCAAAGCTACCAGTACCTGGTTTAACCCTCTGGGGTCCTATGTGTTTTGGGGTCCTGGAGGTGTTCTGACATGCTCTAACATTTGTGCTTTTTTCAGTTATTTATAAACATGTTAATGGCAAAGGTGTAAATTCACTCTATATAGCACAAACAGGGCTACCATAATATGTTAGCAAGATGTATGTACATGTTTGTATTTTTGAGAGAATATTGTTTATGCATGGTTATTGAAAAAACTCAAACTTAAAGTCTCTGAAATAAGGCCACAAAACACATACTAAATATGTGTCCACAAGACTTTTGACTAATGGATGTTCTCGCCTAGGATTTTTGCTTCAAAATGATCTGAAAATCATCCTTCCAAATCATTCACATAAAACAATACATTGATTTAAATTTAGTAAAACACTTTTTGTTTGGAAAGGCAATATGCGAAATGGGTGTGACTCATGTATAATGGTCTGATTCACACCTGTGAAGACAAAAGATCTGCTTAATGAGCCTGCATAATGAGCTTTTCACAGGTGTGTCACTGAGCCACAAGAAAGAATACAAGGACACAAGAAAAGAAATGTGTATATATACTACAAAATTGGTTCACCGTTGGAAACATCTATAAAAAAATAGTATTTTTCCACTTGTATTTTTGCTTGCAAATTGTATAATATCCAAGGTGAACATTTCTAGTAATTGTGTAGTTAATTCTCATACTGTATTTTCAGAAAGTTTTGGATATGTATCCTCTCCCCAAATTTGTCACTAATAAAACACAATACAAATAATTTGAAGAGAAGGCTTATATTGACCTTTTAAGATTTTGTTTAAATCTACCTTGTAAATATATTATTTGCTATTTTATTAAAAAGGTTACAATTACAGCAACAATTAAAATAACAATATTTCAAGTGTAATATTTCTTTGTAAAAACTAAAGTATACATTTTATCATACATATTTCAAAGTTAAGGATTCATTAGTTTGAATAAAGCCTACATTGGAACAAACACTATAATAGCATCCTAGTTGATGACTTTATTTTTGACAAAACAAACATAGCCTATAATATTTAACATTTGAGCAGAAATTGGTGAACAAAATCTTATTCAATGTGGCAGTAGTTTAGTTTACAGTAAACAGTTAATAATCTATCCAAAAACTAGTCAACGAAATGTTTTCTTTCATATTTCTTCTGTAACATAGGCATATCGTTTGTTGTTTTTATGATAGCCTATATTAGGGCATATAAATATTAATTTGCAGTTTAATACGTTGCTAATACAAAGACATTTTAACGTTATTTCAACATATCACGGCGGCCTTTGATACAGTGGACCATGCAATCCTTCTGTCTCGCCTTAACCACTATGTTGGCATTAAGGGTACTGCGTTTCAGTGGTTTTCGTCTTATTTGACTAATAGAACCTATTCTGTAGTGATTGGGAATTCGTCCTCTTCTACTACTTCTCTTTCCTGCGGGGTGCCACAAGGCTCTATTCTCGGACCAGTTTTATTTTCACTCTATATGCTGCCCCTTGGGTCCATCATAGCCAGACATAACATAGCTTATCATTGCTATGCTGATGATTTGCAGATTTATTTGCCGATGAGTCCAACAAATAGTGATGCATCTGGGTCACTAATTGATTGCATTGACGACATTAAATTATGGTTAGGAAAAAACTTCCTTAATTTGAATGAAGATAAGACCGAATATATTTTATTTGGCGAGTCTGCAAACGCTGACCCAAATACATTAATTTCAAAACTTAGACCGACTGTGAGAAATCTCGGTGTGACTTTTGACAGTAGCCTTAAATTTGACAAACAAATTGACAGCGTGGTAAAAGCAAGTTTTTTTCAACTACGCCTATTGGCCAAGGTCAAACCATTTTTAAATCGTTCGGATCTTGAGAAAGCTATTCATGCTTTTATTAGCTCAAGACTAGACTATTGTAACGCACTCTACGTGGGAGTTTCACAGTCCTCGCTCAGGCGCCTTCAGCTGGTGCAGAACGCAGCAGCTCGCCTTTTAACTAATACACGCAAACGTGAGCATATAACTCCTATTCTTTCTTCACTCCACTGGCTTCCTGTTTCTTTTAGAGTAGATTTTAAGATTTTATTGTTTGTTTTTAAAGCTCTCAACGGCCTTGCTCCACCTTACGTAACTGAGATGCTAACTTTGCGAGAGTCAAACAGGAATCTTAGATCAACAACTCAACTCTTGTTGGAAGTCCCAAGGACAAGGTACAGACTCTGGGGTGACCGGGCCTTTTCTGTAGCTGGGCCAAAACTTTGGAACAAGCTACCTGCCGAATTACGAACAACCACAGACTTAGGCCGTTTTAAAGCGAAGCTTAAGACTTATTTATTTAGACTGGCTTTTATATCGTAGCATTGGTTGAGTCATTCTGTGTTTTCTTTTCTTTTCTTTTTTGTTTTCTTTGTTTTCTTTGTGACATACATTTATTATACATCTTGATTATATATTTTATTTTTATATTTTGCTTTGTATTGTTGTTGTTGTTTTTGGAAAGCACTTTGGTTCACCTTGAGTGTTGTAAAGGGCTGTATAAATAAATGTTGATTGATTGATTGATTGATATTTCAGTCGATTTTCACTCATCTCAGTATAGCAATAGGGTTTGGTAAAAACTGTTCAGTTCATTCATTCACACACAGACGCGATTCATATTTAAACAGTCTTTTTGCGGTTTACATACACTATGATATCGCAATTAGAACACTAATAAAAAAACTTACTTCTCAGATGGATATTTCATATTTCTTTGTAAAAACTAAAGTATACATTTTATCATACATATTTCAAAGTTAAGGATTCATTAGTTTGAATAAAGCCTACATTGGAACAAAGACTATAATAGCATCCCAGTTGATGACTTTATTTTTGACAAAACAAACATAGCCTAATATATAACATTTGAGCAGAAATTGGTGAACAAAAGCTTATTCAATGTGGCAGTAGTCTAGTTTACAGTAAACAGTTAATAATCTATCCAAAACTAGTCGACGAAATGTTGTCTTTCATATTTCGTCTGTAACATAGGCATGTCGTTTTTTTATGAGCCTATATTAGGGCATACATATTAATTTGCAGTTTAATACGTTGCTAATACAAAGACATTTTAACGTTATTTCAACATATTTCAGTAGATTTTCACTCATCTCAGTATAGCAATAGGGTTTGGTAAAAACTGTTCAGTTAATTCATTCACACACAGACGCGATTCATATTTAAACAGTCTTTTTGCGGTTTACATACACTATGATATCGCGATTAGAACAATACTAAAAAAAAACTTACTTATCAGATGGATCCGTTGCTCCTCGAAATGAAAAAAAACAGTACATGTTCTGAGGTAAATGTCCCAGGATTATTCCTCACACAGCCTCGCAAGAAGAAATAGTAGGCTACATTAATCTGATGATTACATTTGTTGTGTTATCGCGTTTATGAGGGGCGTTGACACTTTGCATGTGTTGCTTCAGATCATTTGCGTTTGAATACCGCGCGCTCTCCGTGGGCGTGTCACATTAGCAGAATAATGAGCTGAGAGAACGATAATGAGATCGGCTGACACCTCTCTCTTTTTTTATAGATTACATAAACAGAGAATATTTATTTTAGTTTTGAATTAGATATTTTAAAAGTACAAATTTAAATGATTATAAAGATATATTGCTCGTGCTTGTGTGAATAGTATTCGCTGAGCTTTGTTTAAGTTTAGAGACGTGCACCAGAAAAAAATTTAACGGAGACAGAGAGGCAGAAAGCACACCCTGTTTATTTTCTTCATTTTACAAAAGCACACGGTTTTGATGTTAATGTGAGTGTACACAAAAAAAAGAAGACCCTCTATAGTTATAATCATGTGTTGATTTTATTTATATGACCAAAAATGACGGAGTATTTTAAGTCTATGTTGCTGCTATGTGGAAAAAAAACAGCAAAACGCGCCGGCGCGTTTCTCGACCCCAGAGAGTTAAGGACCATGGTATCTCTGTTCTTAATTGGCCAGCAAACTCGCCTGACCTTAACCCTATAGAAAATATGTGGGGTATTGTGAAGAGGAAGTCCCAACAATGCAGAAGAGCTGAAGGCCACTATCAGAGCAACCTGGGCTCTCATAACACCTGAGCCGTGCCACAGACTGATCGACTCCATCCCACGCCGCATTGCTGCAGTAATTCAGGCAAAAGGAGCCCCAACTAAGTATTGAGTGCTGTACATGCTCATACTTTTCATGTTCATACTTTTCAGATGGCCAACATTTCTAAAAATCACAGATGTGTTTGTTGTCTGGTCTGCAGTGAGTGTGATGTGTGTGTGTTCTCTGGTCTGCAGTGAGTGTGATGTGTGTGTTGTCTGGTCTGCAGTGTGTGTGATGTGTGCGTTGTCTGGTCTGCAGTGTGTGTGTGTGTGTGTGTGTGTGTGTGTATGTGTGTGTTGTCTGGTCTGCAGTGAGTGTGAAGTGTGTGTTGTCTGGTCTGCAATGTGTGTGATGTGTGTGTTGTCTGGTCTGCAGTGTGAGTGATGTGTGTGTTTTCTGGTCTGCAGTGTGTGTGATGTTGGTTGTTGTCTAGTCTGCAGTGTGTGTGATGTGTGTGTTTTCTGGTCTGCAGTGTGTGTGATGTGTGTGTTCCCTTTCAAGGGAACTCGAGCAGCGTTTGAGACGCGGTGGGAATGCCCTGCGTGATTACTTCGTGAAGCACGTGTAAAATCAGTCCAATGGAAGCCCGCTACGACATAGGTGACGTCATAGACCAGTAAACTATAAAGCAACCCTGAAATCAGACCGCGATAGCTTCTGCACCTTCAGCAAGCGCTCTCTGTATATCTGTCCTTGTCTATTTATTGTTGTCTGTCAAGCCCCTTATATATTTATATATATATATATATATATATATATATATATATATATATATATATATATATATATATATATATATATCACTATGGCGAGCAAGCAAAGTTATAAACCTTGTGTTGTGCCTTGCCCTCGTTATATCACGGGTGGGGACACACATCCTATGTGTATTGCTTGTTTGGGAGTGGAGCATGCCCAGTCAGTCCTCGAGGGGGCTGACTGTGAGCATTGCTTGAGTTTGTCTATGAAAACTCTCCGCTCTCGCCGGGCGTTCTTTGAGGAGGACGGTTCGGTTCGCGCTCCCCGAGGTGCGGGTCCCGCTGCTGCCGAGGCACAGCGTCGAATTTCATCTTGGGGTTCGCAGATGGATCTAGTAGCGGGGTTTGAGACGGGCCCCGCCCTTTCTCAGCCCTTACCTACTGGATTCGGTGTCTTTGCCCAGGAAGGAGCCCGCTCTGCGGCTTCTCCTTCCCAGGCTGAGGCACCAATATTACGGCTATCCAGTTCTGAGGATCTGGATGTCGGTAGTATGGGGGATATTGAGTGTTCGCCAGCTCATACCCCTGCTGATGAGGAGCTTATGGAGGTTTTATCTCGTGCTGTTACTAAATTAAATATTGAGTGGCCAGCCGATGATTTCGATGTTGAATCTAGAAAGAGTCTTTTAGATGAACGTTATTTACCATCTAGATCACGACCTCCTCGTCGGGAACTCCCGTTTTTTCCCGATCTCCACGCCGAGGTTTCGAGATCGTGGATTAAACCGGCGTCTTTCAGAGTGCATAACCCACAAACTCAGAATTATAGTAAAGTTCAAGGGATTGATCATTATGGTTATTTGACTATGCCTCGTGTTGAAGACACACTAGCGAGCTATCTCTCCCCTGAGTCTTCTTCTTCTCTGAATGTATTAAAAAATACATCTTTGTTGGTGGGTAAAGCTTATTCGGCAGCAGGTCAGGCCGCAGCATGTTTGCACACTAATTCGATTCTCCAAGCGTACCAGGCTGACCTGCTGAAGGACATAGACGATAGTGAGGAAGTTAAATTGTGTCGTCGATAGGTTTCAAGAAAATAAGAAACAAGCGGCTGCGTTTCAGAGGTTTCTTCCTCGCCGGTCTATTGTCCCCGAGGCTGCTCGTAGTATAAAGTCTGAGCAGCCTCATCCGTCTACGAGCTCCGCTCACAGAGTTCAACAAAAACAGAGGGTCGCCGCTCGGGCACCTCCTCAATCTACGGTTCCTGAGTGGCGCTCGCAGCCCAGACCTGTTAGGGGTAGACAAGATCTGAGGACTGTTATCTCTAGGAGAGCTTGGGCTAAGAAGAAGTCCTGACGCCAAGGCTATCAGGCTTCTGAGGGTGGTCCCCTCCTTGGCACCCTCCGGGGGGCGACTCTCCGAGGAGAGCCGCAGCGCTGCCACTTCGGTTGTTCCCTGCCGGTTCGCCGCTTCAGGGCACCGAGGTGTCAGCGTCCCCGTGCAATCCTCTGAGGAGGGTTGTAGAACGGTCAGTTCGGTTGTTCCCTGCCGGTTCGCCGCTTCAGGGCGCCGAAATGATTGTTCAATCAAATCCAGAGGCCAGTCTCGAGAGACTGGTTCCCTTATCGGAATTTCTGGCAGCGTGGAAACTTCTGCCAAATATTTCTCTATGGGTCCTGCACATAATAGAAAAGGGTTACAGAATTCAGTTCGGTTCTCGTCCGCCCAGATTTCAAGGAGTCCTCCCCACGGTGGTGGACTCACAGCAGGCTCTGGTAATGGAGCAAGAAGTACTGACACTTCTTCGAAAGGGAGCTATAGAAAGGGTTTCTCCTCCCAGCAGAGAGTCAGGGTTTTACAGCCGTTACTTCATTGTTCCAAAGAAGGATGGAGGGCTGCGTCCTATTCTAGACCTGCGCCAGTTAAACAGCAGGGTTCAGAAACTCAAGTTCAGAATGCTTAAACTCAAACAGATTGTATCACAGGTTCAGTCCGAGGACTGGTTTGTCACAATAGACTTGAAGGACGCCTACTTCCATGTATCTATCCATCCTCATCACAGGAGGTTCCTGAGGTTCGCTTTCGGGGGCGAAGCATACCAATATCGGGTTCTTCCATTTGGCCTAGGTTTATCTCCCCGCACTTTTACAAAATGCGTGGATGCAGCTCTGGCTCCGTTGAGACTCCAGGGCATCCGCGTATTAAATTACATCGACGATTGGTTGATTTTAGCTCAGTCAGAGCAGGTGGCAGTTCAGCATTGAGATGCTGTTCTGTCCCACATAAAGAGTTTGGGGTTGCGGCTAAACACCAAAAAGAGTGAACTCCTCCTTGCTCAGAGGACCACTTTTCTAGGTGTAATTTGGGATTCGACCACAATGCAGGCACGCCTGTCTCCTGCTCGTATTTCTGCGATTCTCACAGCCACAAAGAATGTGAAACTAGGCCAGTCACTCACTGTGAAACAGTTTCAGAGACTGTTGGGTCTCATGGCAGCTGCGTCCAACGTTATTACTTTTGGCCTTCTGTACATGAGACCCCTGCAGTGGTGGCTCAGGACCAAGGGGTTTTCTCCTAGGGGAAATCCGTTCCGCAAGATCAAGGTCACGCGGCTATGCCTTCGTGCCTTGGCCTTGTGGAAGAAACCTTGGTTCCTCGCCCAGGGCCCAGTGTTGGGGGCTCCTTGTCGACGCGTCACGCTTTCGACGGATGCTTCCCTCACGGGATGGGGGGCGGTCATGAGTGGCCGCTCGGCGCAAGGTCTGTGGCAGGACCATCAATGTTCCTGGCACATAAATCGTTTAGAGTTGATGGCGGTATTTCTAGCACTCAAATATTTCCTGCCAGACCTGAGAGGCCATCACGTGTTGGTCCGCACAGACAACACTTCGGTGGTCTCCTATATCAACCATCAGGGGGGTCTGAGGTCACGTCACCTTTGCAAATTGGCCCACCAGATCCTCCTATGGGCCCAGGGGAAGTTACTGTCGCTCAAGGCGGTATATATTCCGGGGCGTCAGAATGTGGGAGCAGATATTCTGTCGAGACAGGGGCTGAGGCCCGGGTAGTGGAGACTTCACCCAGAAGTGGTGGAGTTCCTGTGGGAAAAGTTCGGTCGTGCTCAGGTAGACCTTTTCGCATCATCAGATTCAACCCATTGTCCCATGTGGTTCTCTCTAACGCACCCAGCTCCTCTCGGTCTGGATGCTATGGTGCAGGTGTGGCCGAGGCTGCACCTGTACGCCTTTCCCCCGATATCTTTGCTTCTGGGGGTTCTGGAGAGGGTTCGCCGAGAAGGGGCTCGTCTGCTACTAGTAGCCCCTTATTGGCCGACCCGAGTTTGGTTCTCGGACTTGGTGTCTCTTCTGGACGGCTCCCCCTTGGAGATCCCAATCAGGGTGGACCTCCTGTCTCAGGCCGGGGGCACGATATTTCACCCTCGGCCGGAGTTGTGGAAACTGTGGGCCTGGCCTCTGAGGGGGCCAGGCTCAGGGAGACCGATCTTTCGACCGATGTTGTAGAAACCATTCTTCAATCCAGAGCTCCTTCCACGAGAAGGCTGTATGCGCTAAAATGGAAACTTTTCACCACGTGGTGTGTTGAACGTCAGTTAGATCCTGTTAACTGCCCTGTTGGTTCAGTTCTTGATTTTCTGCAAGACCGTTTCTCGGCCAGGTTATCTCCTTCCACCCTAAAGGTTTACGTGGCGGCTATATCTGCCTACCACACCCCTCTGGGGGGTACTTCTATTGGGAGAAACCCTCTAATTACTCGCTTTCACCGTGGTACATTGAGGTTGAGACCTGCACTGCACTCTAGAGTACCGGCTTGGGACTTGGCCATTGTACTCGAGGGTCTGGCTTTAGCTCCCTTTGAGCCCATCGAGGAGGTTTCTGAAAAGTTCCTCACTCTAAAGACTTTATTTCTCCTTGCTATCTCATCTATCAAGAGAATTGGTGATTTACATGCTTTGTCGGTTGCTCCTTCATGTCTGGAATTTGCACCTGGTATGGTGAAGGCATTTCTCTACCCCAGGCCGGGTTATATTCCTAAGGTCCCACTGAATGTTGGGGGCCCAATAGTGCTGCAGGCCTTTTATCCTCCACCCTTTAATACCCCTGACCAGGAACAGCTTAACCTGTTATGTCCAGTCCGGGCTTTAGATGCCTACGTTCACAGAGCTGCCCTGTGGCGGAAATCTGAGCAACTATTTGTTTGTTTTGGGTCACTCAAGAGAGAATGCCCTGCATCTAAGCAGGTTATGAGTAAATGGATAGTCGAGGCTATTTCATTGGCTTATGAAGCGGCCGGACAGCCTTCACCTATGGCTGTGCGGGCCCATTCTACTCGGAGTATGGCGGCCTCTATGGCCTTAATTTCGGGAGTTTCCCTTCTTGACTTATGTAATGCGGCAGGATGGTCCTCTCCGCATACATTTGTCAGGTTTTATGACCTTGACCTCTCCACTCCTGGGGCGAGGTTGCTTGCTTCTTAGTGTGCGCAGGACCTCACACAGAACGGGCATTTGTCATTATGGCGTAGTGGGTATAGGGTTCCCACCGCGTCTCAAACGCAGCTCGAGTTCCCTTGAAAGGGAACGTCTCAGGTTACGTATGTAACCCTGGTTCCCTGATAGGGAACGAGACGCTGCGTTTGCCTGCCATACTTCCTGCATGCCCTGATCGACTTGCTTCAGGTTTTTCAGAAGCTATCGCGGTCTGATTTCAGGGTTGCTTTATAGTTTCCTGGTCTATGACGTCACCTATGTCGTAGCGGGCTTCCATTGGACTGATTTTACACGTGCTTCACGACGTAATCACGCAGAGCGTTGCCACCGCGTCTCAAACGCAGCGTCTCGTTCCCTATCAGGGAACCAGGGTTACATACGTAACCTGAGACGTTTTCTGGTCTGCAGTGTGTGTGTGTGTGTTTTCTGGTCTGCAGTGAGTGTGATGTGTGTGTTGTCTGGTCTGCAGTGTGCGTGATGTGTGTGTTGTCTGGTCTGCAGTGTGTGTGATGTGTGTTGTCTGGTCGCTGTGTGTGTGTGTGTATGTGTGTGTGTGAGTGTGTGTGAGGGAGAGTAGATCGTATAGATGTGTGTGTGTGTGTGTGTGTGTGTGTGTGTGTGTGTGAGTGAGAGAGAGTAGAACGTATAGATGTGTGTGTGTGTGTGTGTGTGTGTGTGTGTGTGTGTGAGTGAGTGAGAGTAGAGAATATAGATGTTTGTGTGTGTGTGTGAGTGAGAGTAGAGAATAGAGATGTGTGTGTGTGTGAGTGTGTGTGTGTGTGTGTGAGTGAGTGAGAGTAGAGAATAGAGATGTTTGTGTGTGTGTGTGTGTGTGTGTGAGTGAGTGAGTGAGAGTAGAGAATAGAGATGTGTGTGTGTTAGTGTTTGTGTGTGTGTGTGAGTGAGTGAGAGTAGAGAATAGAGATGTTTGTGTGTGTGTGTGTGTGAGTGAGTAGAGAATAGAGATGTTTGTGTGTGTGTGTGTGTGTCTGTGTGTTTGTCAAGTCACCTTTATTTATATAGCGCTTTTTACAATACAGATTGTATCAAAGCAGCTTCACAGTGATAACATGAAAATAATATAACAAAGTTTGTTTCTAAAAGAAAATTGCGTCAACGTCCACCTTAAGTAAGGCAGATCAATAATATTATTGAATATTAAATGTCCCCAACTAAGCAAGCCAAAAGCCAAGGCAACAGTGGCAAGGAACCAAAACTCCATCAGGTGACAGAATGGAGAAAAAAACCTTGGGAGAAACCAGACTCAGTCGGAGGGCCAGTTCTCCTCTGGCCAACGAAGGAACAGTGCATGATTTATGATTCGGGCAGCATTACAAGTCAGATTGGATCGGAAGATTTAGAATATTTATCCATTTCCATCTTTTGGAAGTCCAAGTAATCACGCCGGTGTTGAGACGAGTTGTTGAGGATCAGTGCCGTCCACCATAGAGGGTCCATATCGCCGGTGTTGAGTCGTCTCTTCACAGGCTTTGTGATTGGGGCATCTGAAGTCTCCGTGAGAGGCTGGATACAAACTGGAGCTGACGAACGCCATTTTTCTCGGGACTCGTGTCCCGAGATAACAGCAGAAAAGCAAAAAGGGAAAATAATTAGCGTAGCTGCTGTTCATAATGATTTCCATAACACGGGCGTAAATGATAAAAAACATGAAGACAGTGATTCTTGCGTCCCAGAGTCACCCCCCTCTGTCCCCCACTCAACTCAGCCCTGCTTACTGACCTCTACATCCCTCCTGCTGCTGAGACCCAACCACAATCTCACAATCTCTCCGCAGCCCAACCATACGCGCCGACCCGTTTGACTAAGGCTGTCGAGCCCCACTGGTGCGTTAATATGCAGTTTCAGTGGCAACGGTTCCGTATGGCATACCACCTACCGCAAAACACAATATCTACCCAACCACCCGTCATTCACGCAATATACACAGGAACGTAATGACTGTAAATACTATGCAACCTATACAAATAACCTACAGACTCTTCAAGTTTTATAATATTAAATGCATTTGATCTGATTCAGCAGTGGTATAAAAGGTAAGCATTATGTAAATGCTTGGCTAAAGAGATGCGTCTTTAATCTAGTTTTATACTGGGACAGCGAGTCAGAGCCTCGAACAATATCAGGAAGGCTATTCCAGAGTTTTGGAGCTAAATGTGAGAATGCCCTCCCTCCTTTAGTGGACTTAGATATCCTAGGAATGACCAGAAGCCTCGAATTTAGTGATCTTAAAGAACGCGATGGATTGTAGGGCGATAGAAGGTCCATTAAATACACAGGAGCTAAACCATTTATGGCTTTATAGGTCAGTAATAGTACTTTGTAATTGATACGGAACTTGATAGGTAACCAGTGTAGAGATGATAAAATTGGTGTTATATGATCATATTTTCTTGACCTAGTAAGAACTCTAGCAGCTGCATTTTGCACTAATTGTAGCTTGTTTATTGAGGATGCAGGACAGCCAGCTAATAAAGCATTACAGTAATCTAGTCTCGAGGTCATGAATGCATGAACTAACTTTTCTGCATCAGAAACAGATAGCATGTTACGTAGCTTTGTAATGTTTCTAAGGTGGAAAAAGGCTGTTCTTGTAACATATGAAATATGATTTTTGAAAGACAAGTTGCGGTCTAGTATAACTCCCAGGTCTTTTACTGTAGTGGATAAAGTAACAGGACATCCTTCTATATTAAAGTTGTATTGTAAGTGATTTTGTGGGTAGTTTTTTGGACCAATAAGTAATACCTCCGTTTTATCTGAATTTAGTAGCAGGAAATTACGCGTCATCCAGCATTTTATATCTTTGAGACACTCTGTCAATTTAGATGAGTTAGTGTTTTCATCTGGCCGTGATGAAATATATAATTGAGTGTCATCTCCATAACAGTGGAATTTAATTCCATGTTTTCTTATAATATTACCAAGTGGCAGCATATATATTGAGAATAGCAGAGGGCCTAACACCGATCCTTGCGGCACTCCATAGTCTACTGACGTTATCTTCGATTTTTCCCCATTTAAACAGACAAAATGGTAACGGTCCGATAAGTACGATCTAAACCAGCTTAATGCCTGTCCCTGAACACCAGTGTAGTTTTGTAGTCGATCCAGGAGTATTTTATGATCTATAGTGTCGAACGCAGCACTAAGATCGAGTAGAACTAGTATTGAGATACAGCCTTGGTCAGAAGCTAAAAGTTAATCATTTGTAATTTTAACTAGCGCAGTCCTGACTGAAATTTTTCATAAATCTCTTTTTCTTGCAAGAAAGAGCACAATTGAGCGGACACAATTTTTTCTAGTATTTTAGACATAAATGGAAGATTAGAAATGGGTCTGTAATTTGCTAAGTTATTTGGATCTAATTGCGGTTTCTTAATGAGAGGTTGTATTACTGCCAGCTTGAATATTCTTGGAACATGACCTAAAAATAAAGACGAGTTAATAATATTGAGAAGAGGCTCTTCCACTACAGGTAACACTTCTTTCAGAAATTTAGTGGGTATTGGATCTAATAAACATGTTGTTGGTTTAGATGCAATGATAAGTTTATTTAGCTCTTCCTGTCCTATAGTTGTAAAGTGGTGTAGTTGTTCCAGAGGGGCCATAGTTGAGGCTGAATCATAAGACACCATAAAAGAGTGTACATTTACAATTGTGTTGCGGATGCTTTCTATTTTCTCATTGAAGTAGTTCATAAAATCATTACTACTATACTGTAACGGAATATTTTGCTCTGGTGATGTCTGTTTATTTGTTAGTCTAGCCACAGTGTTAAACAAAAACCTTGGATTATTTTGGTTATTTTCTATTAGTTTGCGGAGATGCTCAGCCCTGGCTGCTTTTAGAGCCTTTTTATAACGTGACATACTGTCTTTCCACGCGATTCTAAAGACCTCTAAATTAGTTTGTTTCCATTTACGCTCTAAGTTACGAGTTTCTCTCTTGATAACATGCGTAGCACTGTTGTACCATGGTGCTTTAGTTTTCTCTCTAACCTTTTTTGATCTAATTGGTGCAACAATATCTAATGTACTAGAGAAAATGGTGCTCAAACTGCTAGTCATTTCCTCTAGTTCATCTGTTTGTTTGTGTTCACTGAGCAGCTGAGATAGATCAGGTAAGCTATTTGAGAATCTATCTATAGTGGTTGGAAGGATTGTTCTGCCTGGTCGATAGCGTGGCGCAACATGACAAATTTCAGCAGTACGTATTATACAAGTTACCATGTGATGATAAGTGAGATCGTCACTTTGCGGTATAATATCTATATCAGTTGGATTGGTTCCATATGATATAATTAAGTCTAGTGTATGATTTAGACGATGAGTGGGACCACTGACATTTTGCTTGACCCCAAAGGAGTTTAATAAATCTGTAAACGCAGCCCCTAACGCATCATTTGTGTTATCTACGTGTATGTTAAAATCTCCAACAATTATTGCTTTATCGGTATTGACTAATAGATCTGATAGAAAGTCTGCAAACTCTTGTAGGAAATCAGCATAGGGCCCTGGAGGTCTATATACAGTAGCCAAGGCTAGAGATAATAGGGATTTCTTTCTTACATCTAAGAGCGTAACATTTAGTACAAGTACTTCAAACGAATTAAACCTGTGACCTGTTTCCTGAGTAACATTAAGAATATCTCTATAGATTGTTGCAACACCGCCGCCACGACCGATCAGACGGGGCTCATGCTTTTAACAGTATCCTGGTGGAGTGGACTCATTTAGACCGAAATACTCATTTGGTTTAAGCCAGGTTTCAGTAAGGCAAAGTACATCGAAGCTATTATCTGTGACCATTTCATTTACAATAACTGCCTTAGTTGTGAGCGATCTAATGTTTAGAAGACCTAGTTTTAGAAATTGTTTTTGTTCACTGATATTGAGATTTTCTGGTTTAATTACAATTAGATTTTTCCTAGATCCTACAGTAGATTTATTATATGGCCTCACTAAACGAGGAATAGACACAGTTTCTATATAATGTTCTACACTACTTATATCAATTAAGTTGGGACAGCAAAGACTGTGATTTGGACTTTGATTTTCTAGTCAGATGGTGTGTAACGTCTTGGAGATGTTGTCCGACAGAACAGCCGCTCCGATTCTGCTGGGGTGCAGGCCATCAGTACTTTAGAGCCTAGGTTGCTCCCAGAACAGATTCCAATTATTTACAAAGAGCAGTTTCTGTTCATTACACCATGACATTAACCATTCATTTAGTGCAAATAATCTACTGAACCTTTCTTGTCCTTGTCGGTACGTGGGAAGCGGTCCAGACACGATGATAGTTGCTTCAGGCGATGTGCTGTGTACCGTCTCGATCAGGCTCCTGTAGTGGGGCGGCAGTGGCTCAGTGGTTCATGTAGGTTGTCTACTGTTGTGAAGTTTTTCCTTCTCAAGTGTAGAAAACTTAGAAGTGCAGACCAGGAGACTTTAAGAGGTATCTTTCGAGCAGAAGTTCTTTATTGCGTCGCTGTAGTCATCTCAATCAAGTCTAAATAAGAGAACTTTACATTGCAGTTTATATACATTTCAAGGGGGTGGAATTAATTTCATAGAGGAGGGGACTCTTGATTCAGCTGGATTTCATCAGGTAACAGTGTAACTCAGAGTCTTGAGATGCTAATCCAACAAGCCTGATTAGATCAACAAAAGGCCCAGCTGACCTTTGAGATGTGACAAGAGGTTAATGTCTGAAACCTTGATTGCCTCAAAATGGAAAACAGTGTGTGCATCTTTCTCAGTTAAAATACTATAGTATTGGAAGCTCAATAAAACATTTAAATACAATTTGTAATCCTACATTTCCCCCTTTGAGAGTTCTAAATAACTCTCACAAAATACAAATTTAGACACTTAAAAGTTCATTCTTGGAACTTGTGATCGTTACAGGCACATGCTTCTGTATTGCTGTTTCTGCAATTGCATGCTGACACAGAAACAAACATGCAATTTTAGGGTCCGTGATGTTCTTACGGGTAATAGTCTTTTCTGGTAGGAACTGTGATTTTTTCGTGAGAGACGTGATTCATTTGTTAAATGAAAAGCTTGATGGTAAATGGTAAATGGACTGCGTTTATATAGCGCTTTCACAGACCGAATGGCCACCAAAGCGCTTTACATATTTGCCTCACATTCACCCATTCATACACACATTCATACACCGACCGACCGAACTTGATACTGTGGACGCATAGATAGTACGCTAATGAGAGAAACAACAGCAGAATTGCTATTTCCTTCATCCACATCCATGGTTTACCTAACGAGTTCCCGAACCATGAAGAGTTATCTTCAGTCATCTGGGGTAATTTTGTTGAAAGACCAAAACTGTCTTGTTGGACCATCATGTTTGTGCACAAGTGAGTCATGGCTGGAGTCTACACTTTGTGCGATGTCCTGATGGTTAGGAGTAGTATGACAATCTTGATCATGTTGCTGGATGACTGAAGGTTCCGTATGTGGGTCTCTGCGTTGTGTATTTTTTTCTTTTCTTTATCCTTTTGTGATAGTTGGCTCGGCAGTAGGTCTCGTTGTTTTCTGGAAGTGGTGTCTTCATACGCAGGTGAAGAGGTCGGTGCGTATGGGTTTCGGGACAGCCATCAAGTGGTATCTGCACAGAGGAAGACAGAAAACAAAAGACAGGAGAGCAGTATTTGTTCAAACACTAGGGTTGTAAACTTTTTCTGAGTCTGCTAAACAGTAGAGCAGTATTGGTTCAAACACTAGGGTGGTAAATTTTCCGAGCCTGCTATTGTTGTTCCTTCTTTCCCTATTTCTTAATTATGACACCTAAAGAACGCAGTGAGGTGAGGATGGATTAATGGATGGGAAGGCCTATGAGGGATTCTTCACCGAAGGGTTGGCCTCCGACGCCTGTTGCAATCGGTTCTTCCCTCGGCTCCCCACTGGTTCGTGTCCTATCCTATCCCTGTTGGAGGGGGAACAACTTTACAGTGTGATACGTGAGTCCAGGTTTTCCTTCCCTGACACAATACTGCAGCTGCTGTAATCAAACCACTTGACGTGGTCCATGCCACTTAGGTTCTAATGGCTTTTTCCTGAATGACTTTATCATGACCCATTGACCTGGGATGATTGTGTGTCCACCTTCTGGTGGAGTCTGCCAACATGACTCAACTCTCCCTCTGGCACTCTGTACCGCCTTTGTTAGGTTTTCACAGTAAGCAATCAGGGCATCTGAGGCAATGTGTACATCAGCATTTCTAAGATCAATCACACCTGGCATCTGCATGGGGCGTCCAGTAATAATCTTATGAGGGCTCAGTCCTACTGTTCTGTTAGGTGATGCTCTCATACTACACAGTACTGCTGGCAGTGCTTCGACCCATGGTACCCCTTCCTGATGCATTTTGCTTAGTCTGGTTTTGATTGTTCTGTTCGATCGTTCAACCTGTCCTGATGCTTGTGGCCTGTATGGGCAGTGAAGATTCCACTTAATCTTCAAAATTCTAGACACTTCCTTGACTACCTGTCCTGTGAAGTGTGTACCTTGATCTGAGTCAATGCAATCTGGTAATCCCTATCTGGGAATGAAATCAGTGACAAGACATTTAGCAGTATGTGCAGCTGTAGCACGCCCTGTTGGATAAGCTTCTACCCATCTTGAGAACTTATCTATTACTACCAAAACATATGTTTTTCCCTTACAACGAGGCAATGATATGTAATCAACTTGCAGGTGACGAAATGGTCCTGGTGGAGCTGGGGTATGTGCTGCTGGTGTAGTGGCTGCTGGTACATCATTATTTTTCTGACATGTAACACACCTTTTGGATGTTTCTGTGGCTACATTTCTGAATTTTGGATTCCACCACTGATTTGAGAACCTGTGATTCATCGTTGCTGGACCACTGTGACCCAAATTGTGTATTTGTTGAGCCAAATATGGCAACAGTGATTTGGGAGCAACATACTTTTCCCCTTTGGTCCAGCACCCGGATGAATCCACTGTGGCTCCTTTGTCTAACCATGTCCATGCTTCATACAGAGGAACGTCTTTGTACAGATCAATTATTGATTCAGGAGGCATAATTGTCTTCTGTGCTGCACTACCTGAACACACTTGTACAGTTGCATAGAAACAAGCCTGTTTAGCTGCTATATCAGCAAGAGCATTACCTTTAGCTTCCGTAGTATTAGTTGTGAGATGTGCTTTCACTTTTATCACTGCTAATTTCTTTGGAAGTTTCATGGAAAACATTAGATCTTCCACTAATTCAGCATGCTTAATGGGGGATCCAGCAGAAGTTAGAAACTGTCTGGTTTGCCAAATGACACCAAAATCATGAATTACCCCAAAAGCATATCTGGAATCTGTGTAGATATTAGCAACTGATCCTGAAGCTAGCGTGCATGCTCTTGTTAGGGCTACTAGTTCTGCAGCTTGAGCTGAAAAATGATCTGGAAGACGTCCTGAAGCTAACACTTCCGTGGTGGACGTTACTGCATAACCTGCTCGTCTGTTACCTTCAATTACTTGAGCTGATCCTACAACAAACAACTCAAATTCTGAATTCTCTATGGGAGTTTCTCTTACTACACTCGTAGGCTATGTAAGCGTAACACAATCGTGAGTCATTTCTCCTTCATCCTCTAACAAATTCTCAGTCATTGCAGACATCATACATGAGGATGGGTTCGTGACAGGTGCACGCTGTAAGACAATATTCGGGGCTGTGAGAGTTGCTAACCAATTTCCCCAGCGAGAGGAAGTGACAGAAGTGACTTTTGCTTGATTCATTAATGCGGACACAGCGTGCGGACATCTTACGTTTACAGACTGTCCTAACACCATTCCTGATGAAGCCTGTAGCGCTAGATGCACTGCCTGTACTGCTCTGAGGCATGGGCCCATACCTTGAGCTACTATGTCAAGTTTACCAGATTAGTAATGAATTGGGCATAAACTGCCCCCATGATCTTGCATTAGACATGCAGTCATGAAGCTTAAATGTTCATGGACATAAAGCACAAATGGTCTATCAGTTTGGGCAATTCCTAATGCTGGTGCTTGACATAGCGCTCTCTTCAAATCATTGAACGCTTTGAGGTGACATTCTTCCATACAAACAGTATCAGAATCTTTACCATGGCCTTTCAACAAGTCATAGAGCGGCTGTGCAATTGAGGCATAGTCTTCAATCCAAGGTCTACAGTAACCTGCTGTTCCTAAAAATGATCGGAGTGTTTTAATGGTAGTAGGCGGGGGTATGGCTTTGACTGAAGCCGCTCGATCCTGTGTAATGGATCTATTTCCTGCACCAATTGTTTGACCCAGAAATGTGACTTGCTTTTTAGCAATTTGAGCTTTGTGAAAGCTGCATTTGTGTCCTTTCTTATGCAAATAGTCCAACAATGATGCCAATTCAGTTTGAAGTACCTCGTGATCTGTTGAGGCAATCAAAATATCATCGACATACTGGATCATAGTGGACTGTTTTACCGGACATTCTGGGTCACACAAATCACGTCTGACAGCCTGATGGTATATGATTGGGGAGTTTTGAAATCCCTGTGGCAAACGTGTCCACTGGTATTGCTCATAGTCAACTGTGAAAGCTAACCATGGCCGGCTGTCAGAGTGCAATGGTACAGAAAAGAATCCATTAGACATATCAATTACTGAAAAAATCTTACTCTCTAATGGTATGCCATTACAAATTGTGGAAGGATCTGCCACTAGAGGGGTGATTTTATCAATATTTTTATTGGCTACTCTGTAGTCTATGGTGAGTCTCCATGTCCCATTGGATTTCTTGATGGGCCATATGGGCGAGTTACAGGGACTATTGGTTTTAACTAGCACTCCCTGCATCAGCAACTTTTCTACAATAGGTTTGATCCCCTGTATAGTGTTGTGGAAATTTTAATAGTCATTGATCCCAAACAGGTATCATAAGAGAGAGAACCTATTCAATGTATAAAAGTATATGTGTGTACGTGCTTGTGCGTGACGTTTCAGGAACATATGGGACAGGACCTCTGACCTTAGGGACGGTCAGTTTTGGCCAGTTTATTTCAGTACCAGTTTGTGTATTTAAGTAGAAACTGAACAGCAGTAAGGACCTTATCTGAGTGGGTGAAAGGTACAGCGGGTGAGGAGGAACCTTGAAAACAGTATAAAGGCTGTCTCATGTCTTCCTGTTGTGTGTCACTCTCTTGCACAGCGTAACTTCTGTGTACTAGACTGAACCTATTCTTGCAAGAATAAATACTTTTCTTTTTATTAATTTGACTCTGAGTGTCTCTTACGCAGTGATGATGTTTAACAGAATTTTTGCCACAACAATTTTGGTGTCAGAGTGGGATTCCTTGGAAGTACCTTCTGGACCTGAGAGCGGACGGTGTTTGGCCACCTGGACTGAGCAGTTCCAGCTCTACCTCGTAAGCTTGAGAGAGAGGGGCCGACCGCTATCGGGTCCGGGAGGGGCTCCACTGGAATCAAAAGAAAGCGAACCCGTGGCAACCAACATATCTCTGGTAAGAGACGTCTAAAATATTTTCTTTTGGGGAAAAGTATTTTGTTTCGGGTATGAAATGTGAGTGAACCATATTGGCTGAGGGCTGTTTCTGTGGTACGTAATCTGAGATTAATTGAGATCTATATATAGATCAAGAGGTTTCAAACAGATACGAGAGGAAATTATCTGAGATTAATTGAGGTCTGTAACAGATCAAGAGATTTCATACAGATAGGTAACCTGAAAATCAGTTGTTCCACCACGGAGCAAATTGTTTTTAGGTGCTGAGGCTAATTGGGGGGAACCAGAACAGTTTTTGGTAAACCTTAATTAGGAGGGCACTAATAGTGCAACCCGACCGATTTGGGTTAAAAGGAAAAATCGGGTCTGTTGGGGACGCCTAACAGATCAGGAAAACGCGCGTTGAAGAGAAATCCACAGAGAACAGAGAAGCAGCCAATATGGGGAAGTCTCAAGGTAAGCATGCAAAATTGGATACACCGGTTTTTCAATCAAATGAGAAAATTATGGGGGAAAATTTATGTTTTAGATATTGAAAAAACTGAGAAAATACCATGATTTCCCCAGGGAGGGAACACTGAGCACAGCTAGACTGAAAGTAGTGCGAGAATCAGTTGAACAGGGCAGTGAGAAACAAAAAAGGTAGTTATTGTCATGAGGATGGAAGGAGAACCCAGGCGCAGACAGCAGATGACACTCAAATGATTTATTTTGGACCAAAACAGAAAACAAAACCCACGAGGGGGTAAAACAGGACTGGAGCAGAGTATAACAAGACTAAGACACGATGACAAACAAAGACTCTGACTTGTCAGGAAACAAACTCACAATACTGATTAAACAGGTCTTCAGACAATATACTCACAGGGATTAACACGCAAAGTTAGACAATGTACCGACCCAGGACAGCAAACACAAGGGGATTAAATAGGGAGACACTAATGACAAAGACAGGTGAAGCTGACTAGACAAGGACAGGTGAAACTGACTAGACAATAATGACGAGACGAGGATAACAAGGGGGCGGGGTGACGTGACGAGACAACACAAGCACATGGCTCAAAACACAAGACCATGTGCTTGCACACAAAACATGATTCTGTCATGATCCTGCCTCAAGACTAGAGAAAATCAAGGACACGAGGGCAGAATCATGACAGAACCCCCACCTTAAGGAGCGGCTACCAGACGCTCCTCAAGGGGACATCAAACACGGGACATGACAGACTGAGACATCGACACAAACCAACAAAACATGACAAATAACAGTAATGGCAAACACGAAAACACAACAACCGGGTTAGGATGAAACATCAAAAACAACATACAAGGCAAAGGAGGTGGAGGAAACACAGAGTTCATGGGGGGAGGTCCAGGGTGGATGGGAGGACTGGGGGTCTTGGGTCCACGGGATGAGGGCTGAGGACGAGGACTCTGGGCAGGTTTAGACGGAGACACACAAGGAGAGGCTTTAGGGGAAACAGTCCGGGGCTTAGTGGAGACAGGGAAAACAGTCCGGGAACTAGTGGTGACAGGGACAAACGGAGAAACAGTCCGGGGGCTGGTGGAGACAGGGACGAACGGAGAAACAGTCCGGGGGCTGGTGGAGACAGGGACGAACGGAGAAACAGTCCGGGGGCTGGTGGAGACAGGGACGAACGGAGAAACAGTCCGGGGGCTGGTGGAGACAGGGACGAACGGAGAAACAGTCCGGGAATTAGTGGAGACAGACTGGGATACTGCTTCAGTGGTAGCAGCAACAGATTCAGAGACAGAGGGTGAGGAAACGGGACTCCTGACGGCGGACATAGCAGGCGAAGGGGCAGGACTGGGTGCAGCGATCACAGCGGCAGGCTCGGGGGCTGGAGACAAGACAGGACAAACAGGGACTTCGAGGATTTTAGCTAGACACAACAAATAATCAGAGAGGGTCTTGGCAGCAAGGAAGATGGGCATCTCCTGACGAGCAGAAACCGATTTCAGAACCTCTTTTGCGGCTAGATCGGCCGCAAGTCTCTCAGTAGATTCTGGGACGGCGCTAGCTGGAGCGGGCTCATGGACGGCGCTTGCTGGAGCGGGCTCATGGACGGCGCTAGCTGGAGCGGGCTCATGGACGGCGCTAGCTGGAGCGGGCTCATGGACGGCGCTAGCTGGAGCGGGCTCATGGACGGCGCTAGCTGGAGCGGGCTCATGGACGGCGCTTGCTGGAGCGGGCTCATGGACGGCGCTTGCTGGAGCGGGCTCATGGACGGCGCTTGCTGGAGCGGGCTCATGGACGGCGCTTGCTGGAGCGGGCTCATGGACGGCGCTTGCTGGAGCGGGCTCATGGACGGCGCTTGCTGGAGCGGGCTCATGGACGGCGCTTGCTGGAGCGGGCTCATGGACGGCGCTTGAAGTAGCGGGCTCTGGGGCAGCGATCGCGGACTCAGGGGGAGACAGAGACGGAGGACAAGAGGCTCCCTTCCTCCTCTTCTTCCTTCTGGGTCGCGGAGCTGAGTCCGTAGCCAGGCTTGAGACCGGTAAGGGGGGCGAAGAGGGAGACGAAGCAGGTGCTGGCGACTCCACCGCAGGCAAGGGGGATTCCGTGGAGGATGACTCAGACGCTGACTCCCACGACAAACGTCTTCCACGCTTTCCACGGGGGCTGACGGACACGGGTGATGGATCGGGAGTCAGGGTGGAAGACGCTTGGTCCTCCTGTGTCACGACGGCTAACATGCGACCCTCAGGGATGACTGGAAGTGTGGCAGGAGGTGAAAAACCAGGGGGACCCGGCTGCTCCTTCCGAGACAAGTAGTCCACCATGTTGCGAAACGGACGGCGGACCAAACTCTCTCGTTCAGCAAGGGGAGGGAGGACTTTGAGACCCGCGACGAGGTAGCGGTTGACCAGGGTCTCCGGCAGGAAGAACCTCCTCTCCTCAACAACCTGGGCGTACCTCTTCAGGGTCAACTCACCCTGGGGAGGGAAAGGAAGCTTGCCATTGGAACTGTCAGAGATAGCCACGCGCCACCACAGTTCCGGGTCAGAAGGCTGAAGATCAGCGGAGAAGGACTGAACGTCTGCTGGGTTCTTTTCTGGTCGGTACATTCTGTCATGAGGATGGAAGGAGAACCCAGGCGCAGACAGCAGATGACACTCAAATGATTTATTTTGGACCAAAACAGAAAACAAAACCCACGAGGGGGTAAAACAGGACTGAAGCAGAGTATAACAAGACTAAGACACGATGACAAACAAAGACTCTGACTTGACAGGAAACGAACTCACAATACTGATTAAACAGGTCTTCAGACAATATACTCACAGGGATTAACACGCAAAGTTAGACAATGTACCGACCCAGGACAGCAAACACAAGGGGATTAAATAGGGAGACACTAATGACAAAGACAGGTGAGGCTGACTAGACAAGGACAGGTGAAACTGACTAGACAATAATGACGAGACGAGGATAACAAGGGGGCGGGGTGACGTGACGAGACAACACAAGCACATGGCTCAAAACACAAGACCATGTGCTTGCACACAAAACATGATTCTGTCATGATCCTGCCTCAAGACTAGAGAAAATCAAGGACACGAGGGCAGAATCATGACAGTTATGGCTGTGTTCAACATGTGTAAGCAATGTGGACAAACAATGGATTGTTGTCTTAAAGAGGCAGCTAAAAAGAACTGTCGAGAGAAATAGGGTTTTACTTCTTCATCCAGTAAATGGATGCATGACATTAGATGTCTAGAGAACTTAAATTTATATGATAAGGATTGAAGTTGCAAGCAGCAATAAGGCTGTCTGTGTGAAATAGGGGATTGTTATCAAAACAAGGGAAAGATTGGAAATTCAAGTGTCACTATGACGGGTGAGAGACTTGATGGAAGAAGGAAGTGAAAAAAACGAAAAAAAACAAGAAGGTTGGTGTGTGAGATATGTTTGTGTGGGGATTGTGCAAACAATCATGTACTGGTTAGATAATGAAGGAACTGGCATGTAGGGAAAGATGGAAGGAATATAGTAGAAAACTATATGTGATGAAAATAAAATGTCTGACAGAATTTATGGAAGTCAAATTAACTGTTTAAATGGTATGAAAAATGAGTTTCAGAATAAAAATAAGGCATTGAGGATGATTAACGGGGACTAATGTGATATAAAGATAAGGAATGTTTCATTAAGCAAAATGGGGAAAAATTCTATATTTTAATGGTAAAATAATGATTGAAATTAGGTTTAGTTTTAGTTTGATAACCATTGTGTTTTGAACCTAGGGTCCAGCTATGCTGGGGGTACAGAAACAGGGTTTGCTTATTCACCTCGGTTTCCGGATGTTAGATAAAAGTACTTGTTCTGTAATTAGGGTTGTTGATGATAATACCAAATTAGTAAAATGTAAAGACAACTTTGACAAAAAATTCTGGAAATCAATAATGTATAATGGTGGATATTTGTTGATATTAAGTCATTGAAGCAAAAGATATTGTCTGTTTTATAAATGAAATTATGGGTCAGGATAATTTCCTTGGACAAGTATGACTAAAGTTAAACGAAAACTTTGTGAAATCAACTTAGAATATTTTGAGCATTTCGATGCAGCTTATTAAAATTAATGTGCGGCCAATGATAATGATGAAGATTATGATTTGGCTATTGTGATTAAATCCGCCACTGGTGGACTGTAAAAGAATACAGAGAACTGCTTAATCAGTGGCTCTGTTTACATTCCTGAATGGGACACACACTGCTTCAAGGGTGTGCAGTAAGTTGGAGCCGTTTGCAAGCTCACAGTGATCAAACTATAGTAAAGGACAGGTGTCTGATACTGTAGTTGAGGCTGACACATGAACCCACTAGATGACAGAGAGTGTCTTGATTGTGGTCAGCAGGACAATTTAACACGTAACTGTAAATGCCCACCGAGAAGGTGTAAATAAACAAAGTGTAATATAGTGACACATTTCTGGTAATAATGTGGGTTGGAAAGTAGATCAGTGTTTATATAACGATATTAAAGTTTTCGTCTGAGAAAGAGTAAGAGATAAAAACAAGGTCAAGAGATTGAAGTATTAAAGTGAATCCTTTTAAAGAAAAGATCTATAATAGTAATTTTTAAAAGTGAATTGATGAATACAGGTTGATGTAAAATTAATGACTCCAACAAATGTGAGTAGCAAAATATATCAAAGTAACTAACAGGATGATTGTGTTGTAATTAAACATTTAAAAAAGGATTTTAGAGTATATAGAGAGACTAATCTCACAGATGATTTACAATAACTGCAAAAGTATCACAAGCAGAGAGTGCTTGCCTCGTCAAAAAAAGTAAATCCTAATTGGAGATTGAGAAATGTGAAACGTTATTGAGAACTAGAATAATTATTTTTATGTAAGAACAAATATTCAATTCAATTCAATTCAATTCAAATTTATTTGTATAGCGCTTTTCACAATACACATTGTCTCAAAGCAGCTTTACAGAAATTGCATTTCGGAAATGTACATAGAAAAATACAGTTAGTTAATCAAGTATTAATTTATGGCATAACATATCGCCGGCTTTGAGTCGTCTCTTCACAGGGGTCGAGTCGTCTCTTCACAGGCGTTGGGGCATCTGAAGTCTCCGTGAGAGGCTGGATACAAACTGGAGCTGACGAACGCTATTTACCTCGGGACTAGCGTCCCGAGATAACAGCAGAAAGGCAGATGGGAAATAATTAGCATAGCTGATGTTCATAATGTTAATGCATTCGAACCGATTCAGCAGTATCAAAGGTTAAGCATTAAGTGAATGCTTGGTTAAAGAGATGCGTCTTTAATCTAGTTTTAAACTGGGACAGCGAGTCTGAGGCTCGTACAATATCAGGAAGGCTATTCCAGAGTTTAGGAGCTAAATGCGAGAACGCCCTCCCTCCATTAGTGGACTTAGATATCCTAGGAATGACCAGAAGCCTCGAATTTAGTGATCTTAAAGAGCGCGATGGATTGTATGGCGATAGAAGGTCTGTTAAATACACAGGAGCTAAACCATTTAGGGCTTTATAGGTCAGTAGGAATACTTTGTAATTGATACGTAACTTAATAGGTAACCAGTGTAGAGATGATAAAATAGGTGTTATATGATCATATTTTCTTGATCTAGTAAGAACTCTAGCAGCTGCATTTTGCACTAACTGTAGCTTGTTAATTGAGGATGTAGGACAGCCAGCTAATAAAGCATTACAGTAATCTAGTCTCGAGGTCATGAAAGCATGAACTAACTTTTCTGCATCAGAAACAGATAGCATGTTGCGTAGCTTAGCAATGTTTCTAAGGTGGAAAAAGGCTGTTCTTGTAATATATGAAATATGATTTTCGAAAGTCAAGTTGCGGTCTAGTATAACACCCAGGTCTTTTACTGTAGTGGATAAAGTAACAGGACATCCTTCTAAATTAAAGTTGTATTGTAAGGGATTTTGTGGGTAGTTTTTTGGACCAATAAGTAGTACCTCCGTTTTATCTGAATTTAATAGCAGGAAATTACACGTCATCCAGCATTTTATATCATTTAGACACTCTGTCAATTTAGATAAGTTAGTGTTTTCATCTGGTCGTGATGAGATATATAATTGAGTGTCATCAGCATAACAGTGGAAATTAATTCCATGTTTTCTTATAATATTACCAAGTGGCAGCATATATATTGAGAATAGCAGAGGGCCTAACACCGATCCTTGCGGCACTCCATAGTCTACTGACGTTATCTTTGATTTTTCCCCATTTAGACAGACAAAATGGTAACGGTCTGATAAGTAAGATCTAAACCAGCTTAATGCCTGTCCCTGAACACCAGTGTAGTTTTGTAGTCGATCCAGGAGTATTTTATGATCGATAGTGTCGAACGCAGCGCTTAGATCGAGTAGAACTAGTATTGAGATACAGCCTTGGTCAGAAGCTAAAAGTAAATCATTTGTAATTTTAACTAGCGCAGTTTCTGTGCTATGATGCGGTCTGAATCCCGACTGGAATTTTTCATAGATATCATTTTCTTGTAAGAAAGAGCACAATTGAGCGGACACAATTTTTTCTAGTATTTTAGACATAAATGGAAGATTTGAGATGGGTCTGTAATTTGCTAAGTTATTTGGATCTAATTGCGGTTTCTTAATGAGAGGTTTTATTACTGCCAGCTTGAATATTTTTGGAACATGACCTAAAAATAAAGACGAGTTAATAATATTAAGAAGAGGCTCTTCGACTACAGGTAACACTTCTTTCAGTAGTTTAGTGGGTATTGGATCTAATAAACATGTTGTTGGTTTCGATGCAATGATAAGTTTATTTAGCTCTTCCTGTCCTATAGTTGTAAATCGGTGTAGTTGTTCTAGAGGGGCCATAATTGAGGCTGAATCATAAGACATCATAGAGGATTGTATATTTACAATTGTGTTTCGGATGCTTTCTATTTTCTCATTGAAGTAATTCATAAAATCATTACTACTATATTGTAATGGAATATTTTGCTCTGGTGATGTTTGTTTATTTGTTAGTCTAGCCACGGTGTTGAATAAAAACCTTGGATTATTTTGGTTATTTTCTATTAGTTTGCGGAGATGCTCAGCCCTTGCTGCTTTTAGAGCCTTTTTATAACGTGACATACTGTCTTTCCACGCGATTCTAAAGACCTCTAAATTAGTTTGTTTCCATTTACGCTCTAAGTTACGAGTTTCTCTCTTGATTGCATGCGTAGCACTGTTGTACCATGGTGCTTTAGTTTTCTCTCTTACCTTTTTTAATCTAATTGGTGCAACAATATCTAGTGTACTAGAGAACATGGTGCTCAAACTGCTAGTCATTTCCTCTAGTTCATCTGTTTGTTTGGGTGCACTGCGCAGCTGAGATAGATCAGGTAAGCTATTTGAGAATCTATCTATAGTGGTTGGAAGGATTGTTCTGCCTGGTCGATAACGTTGCGCAACGTGACAAATTTCAGCAGTACGTATTATACAAGTTACCATGTAATGATCAGTGAGATCATCACTTTGCGGTATAATATTTATATCAGTTGGATTGGTTCCATATGATATAATTAAATCTAGTGTATGATTTAGACGATGAGTGGGACCGCTGACGTTTTGCGTGACCCCAAAGGAGTTTAATAAATCTGTAAACGCAGTCCCTAACGCATCATTTGTATTATCTACGTGTATGTTAAAGTCTCCAACAATTATTGCTTTATCGACATTGACCAATAGATCTGAGAGAAAGTATGCAAACTCTTTTAGGAAATCAGCATAGGGCCCTGGAGGTCTATATAGGGTAGCCAAGGCTAGAGATAATATGGATTTGTTTCTTGCATCTAAGAGCGTAACATTTAGCACAAGTACTTCAAACGAATTAAACCTGTGACCTGTTTTCTGAGTAACATTAAGAATATCTCTATAGATTGTTGCAACCCCGCCGCCACGACCGATCAGACGGGGCTCATGCTTATAACAGTATCCTGGTGGAGTGGACTCATTTAGACCGAAATAATCATTTGGTTTAAGCCAGGTTTCAGTAAGGCAAAGTACATCGAAACTATTATCTGTGACCATTTCATTTACAATAACCGCCTTAGGTGTGAGCGATCTAATGTTTAGAAGACCTAGCTTTAGAAATTGTTTTTGTTCACTGATATTTAGATTTTCTGGTTTAATTACAATAAGATTTTTGCTAGATCCTACACTAGATTTATTGTTTGGCCTCACTAAGCGAGGAATAGACACAGTTTCTATATAATGTTGTACACTACTTATATCAATTAAGTTGGGACAGCAAAGACTGTGATTTGGACTTTGACTTACTAGTCATATGGTGTGTAACGTCTTGGAGATGTTGTCGGACAGAACAGCCGCTCCGATTCTGCTGGGGTGCAGGCCATCAGCACGGTAGAGCCTAGGTCGCTCCCAGAACAGATTCCAATTATTTACAAAGAGCAGTTTCTGTTCATTACACCATGACATTAACCATTCATTTAGAGCAAATAATCTACTGAACCTTTCTTGTCCTAGTCGGTACGTGGGAAGCGGTCCAGACACGATGATAGTTGCTTCAGGCGATGTGCTGCGAACCGTCTCGATCAGGCTTCTGTAGTCCTTCTTCAGAACCTCCGTCTGCCGCAGCCTGATGTCGTTCGTCCCGGCGTGTAGGACCACAGCTCCGACGCGCTCGTCACCGTTCAGGATCTCGGGAATCTGTGCGGCGACATCAAGAACACGAGCACCAGGAAAACAGTGAGTGCGCACCTTACGCTTACCTGAGGTAGCACGGACATGACGGACCATGGAAGTGCCGATGATCACGGCGGCGTCACGTTCCGGCTCGCGAAGAGGGGAGAAGCGGTTCCGGGTGGAGATCTCGAAGACCGGGAGGGGGGGGGAAGTCCTTGGTCTGGTCCTGGCTCGTGTCTTCCGCTGTGGGATCACCCAGGGTCCGTGGTGTTGCCTCGGTGCCGGAGTGAATGAAGGCAGAGATGATCGCGTCCTCCTGGGCAGAGAAACGCACGGAGTAGACGAAGTCGGAGTCAAAAAGTTACTAACCACTGACTTGTGAGCATCGGCGCGTGATGTTTCGAGCGTTGATCGCCGATCTCGCAGCTCGGCTTGCTTCACCAGCAGAACGCGGATCTGTTTCTCCACCGACTCCAGCTCCAATCGTACCGAAACCAGCTCGAATGTGTCCTCACCTGCACTCAGAGGTAACGTTAGACACACATCCGATATGTTCGCCATTATAACAGATGAACAGTAAATTAGTAGTGATACTACCAATATCACTACTAATTTAGGACTGAAATGATGGATATAACACGTATCCTTTCAGTCAAACGGGTGTAAAATGAGAGGGTCGATAGGCGCGAGGCCACGCGTGAAATGCTAGCGGGCTAAAGGCTAGTAGCCGAGATTCGGAAAGTTGGATCTAAGTAGCGATATCAAAGCAATCCGATTGTTTTTTATAAGGAATAGTGTCGAGGATAAGTTCACATGATATAAAATGAGTGGTAAAGAAGAAAATCAGCGATTAATGAATCAATTCGATGGAGCTCCAAACACAAACACAGATCGCACGCGCATGCGCATCCAGATGACAAATAAGCAGAAGTAGTAGGCTACCGAATTAACAGTTGCTAAATGTAAAATGTGTTGAAAGGCATCTGATTAAACAAACAGCTTGAAAAGTTGACCATGAAAGAGCTAGAAGCTGATGTTTTGCTTTTAAAAGATAAGCTTGTGATTTGGCTGAAACAGTTCGCTTATCTGAATCTGGTGTGTGCTGTGGCTGAAAGTGCCAGGGCGACAGAGACTCAATCTGAATGGAAATTTGTAATGTCTAGATTCCCTGACGTAGGCAAAAGACAACTGTAAAACTATGTTTATTTGAAAACACATGTAATTTCTGGCAAAGATGCCTTAAGCTGGGCTAGAGTTAAAATATGGTAGATAAAGTCTGATGTTAAAAGTTTTATGAAAATGCAGTGTACCAGTCCTGAATGCCTCAGAGTCTCTCTCTGATTCAATGTCAGCTAAAAGCTGTTATCTGAGCCTGTGTCATAAGTAAAGCACAGTGTTTAAGTTGAAAATCATAGACATGGAGAGGTTAAAAGAAATCATTGCCGTTCAGAGGGCAATTTGTATTTGTAAATGGATTTAAGTAAAACTGAATGACTTTAAAGAAGTCTTTAAAATAATAATACAGACCTTAAACGATAGAGGTGACATTTTGATTAGCGTATTTTAGGACCAGTAACAACTTTGTCTCATTTAGTCTCCACCATTCAGGACCGATGGCTCCGGCTACAGATGAAGTACACTGAATGTACGGTTGTGATCTAAATTCACTGAGTATAGTCTAAGTAGCTAGGTTGCTGCTTTTAAGATAGTTAATGGATTTAAGTGATTAAATACTGTTGTTATTAACCTGTCTCCCTGTGAACACTATTAGGCAATCGGAATGGCTCTGGTGACTCTTGAACGTGCCTTTCCTAAGCTCCAGAAAACAGCTGAGTTCTGTTGAAGAAAACTGATTGTATTGGGAAAGAGCGGTCACCAGTGTGTACGTGTGTACGAGTGGCTACTCAATGACGGGATGATCTTCCTGGCCAGGGGACAGCCCAACGCAGGGGGTCACGAAACAGGTGTTATTTGTGAGAAAGGTATGAGAGTTGAGCGCTGATTACTGGAGGCCACCGGGGTCAGCAGAGCATTGAGAGGTGAGATGGGCTGTGAGGTTAAAATTAATGTTACGGCAGTCTGACCCAGAAATGTGAGTTCCTCTATACCACTCACCAGAAACCGCATTGATTGTATGGCTTGTTTTTCATTGTGACAAGTGTCTGCAACTATGCCAGGGGATGACACCCTGAAGAGAAGAAAATTAAAGATAAATGATTAGCGGGAGTGGACTTTCAAAAGCCAGCTGATTCCATGAGGTGATTGCCATTATTTGCTGCGGAGACAGTAACAAAACTTAATTATATGAGGGACATGATGTTGGTTGCCATATGGGCAAGTAAAATGTATAGAAGAGTTAATGTTGAGCTAATATGTTTATAACATAGTTTTAACTCCTGAAGGTCGTTAGGCATGGTGGTGGCTAAGAATGAAGACAGGCTTTTGTAGATTTGAGAAGAGTCTGGATAACAAAGGTGAATGGTAAAAGGTTAATGTAATAAATTTAATATTACATTTTGTCTAAATTACAGTCTTAGGAGGCTGTTGAAAAGATTATTTGTTTATAGTGAGAGAGACTGCTTGAGTGGAGGAAGGGATGGTAACTGTGTCTGTCTTTTTGTTATCGGCCTGCTAAAGAACAAAATAGTGATAATGAACCAAAACAACCCAGCTGACTTTTCTAAGATGAAATGAATAATGAACAGACATGCTTTGTAACTGGTTAAAAGACCATGTA
The DNA here is from genome assembly GCF_051911475.1 of Siphateles boraxobius. Lineage (NCBI taxonomy): Eukaryota > Metazoa > Chordata > Actinopteri > Cypriniformes > Leuciscidae > Siphateles > Siphateles boraxobius. The sequence continues at coordinate 191,921 of NW_027508708.1, read as the reverse complement.
AAATTAGGCAAAAGCTACAGTAAAATGTGAAGTTTAAAATCTTAATTAAAATTTAAATCTTTTTAGAGATGATATAATGAAAAGCGAACATTAAAAATGAACAGTTAAAATATGTGTCTAATATGAGTGTGTGTGATGGTGACTGCACTCTATGTCTTGTATGTGTTAGTTTGGGGTACGAATACTGTGTCTGAATAGTGTGTATATTGTGTCATTAACCTCTGGAATGAGGGTTTTATCATTACAGATGGGTTAAGGCAAATGACAAGTTTTAAGGAAGCTAATAGTTTTGAGTCAATCTGATGACAAGATGATGCAGAAAATGGGACGAGCTTTAAATGGATTAGTTATCCAGCTCTGTCTGCTACTGGTAATTATGAATCAATCTATGGATTAAAAGCATTTATGTAAATTGGATTTGTGAAGTGGTAGATCGTCGTCCATAATGGGTTGTGATAAACTAAAATGTTATAGATTTGAAGGCAATAACAAAGTGACATATTGGCTAAGTCAATATCAAATTATCCAGAGAGTCCTACACATTTATGAATATTGTGAACAAAAGGGGAAAAATGTTGTTTGACTGACATTGACCAAGTCTGTACAGCACGACCTGACCTGACAGAAACAATTGAAACAGAATTTTCAGAAACAATGTTTGTAGATGACGGGATTAAGAGACCAAACAACAGGCCTGAAAAGCAGGATACACTGTAAGACTGAGGGCCGTTGCCCTCCAAATACTCTGATAAGATGATATGTTTGTAGCTTTAAGTAATATTTTTGTTTCAGAGGCAGAGAAAGATGTCTGGAGGAATTTTGGCTTTGGGACAACATTTGGGTTAGTGTTGATGGCAAACTTTATCCAAACACCATTATGTTAGATTGATGCACGAGATGATTCATGCATCAAAAGGGGGGATGGTAACAAATTTGATAACAATTGACAAAATTTGGTTTATTAAGGGACGGTGTATGTTGGGAGGACAAGGGGCTTAATAGGGTAAAAGCCTGGCAAGAAGCCATTCTTCTCCCTAACAAAATTGCTGTCTGTAAGTGTGCCGCACACGCTGATAACAAAATTGCAGGACTGTTTCAACAGGAAACGCCAGGGCAGATGCAGCAGCGAAGGCCGTGGCAGCACAGCAGACAAAAGAAACTACGTGTACTTTACTATCTGAAAATAACCTCGACATTTGTTTTTCTTTACAGAGCATGCAGACTTTTGATGCAGGGCAGAATGTGCCCAATAAAATAATGGTTATGGATGAATTTGACTTACTATCCTGGCCTGGGTTGTTATTGTGGCAGAAAGAAACAAGGCCACACCTGCGCAGCGCATAACTTAAGATTTTCCTTTTGCAGAATGTCAGGAAGGATTGCAGAAAACAGAACTAATTCTGTTCCAAATGTATAAATATTGTGTTGTGGACATGAGCAAAGTGGGTTGAGTGTTTTTCAGGGTAAAAGGACCCCGAGTGCTATTAAGTGAGCAAGAAATTATCCGGAGATAATGTTTCAGGTTGTTGATTCCACAGATCACACCAAAGGGGACGAGCGGCAAGACAAGCGGTCACTAACAAAACCTTAAGGTCTTCATTCACAGGTCAAAGCAGGAGATGGTTCACTCCAGTAGGGGTACATCGTGATCTAAGGGGCAAATCTGGTAATGATCAGAAAATGGTTGGAGAGTGGGACACCTGGGTCGAAGCCTCTGACCTTAGACTACACCGACAGGCCTCAACAATCAAATAGGAGGACAACGTGAGGGGTCAAAGGCTCGTGCTAGTAACAGCCTCCCTCACCAGCGATGGAAGACCATGGCTATGGCACGCAAAGTGTCACCCTGGTGAAGACGGAATGTCCATGGGGCAAACGAGATGACCAACACACCTGGAGGAAGATGCACCAACTAATGGTTTGAGTTTAGCAAAATAATGTGTTTTTGTGATGATTTTGATGATTTTATTTGATTGAATCAAAATAGGGCTTAGATCAAATGATTTGATTGGTTAAGGATTCATTAGAAAATATTTCAGGTAACTTTTAGGGATTATTATTGAAGAAACTTGATTAGGCTTTCCATTAAGGGTAAGAAAGGCCGATCATGGGAGAATATGTATGGTAATAAGCTAAAAGATGGTCCGTATTTGAAATATTAGAGTTAATTTTGAACAACTACATTGGTTAAAAGAATGGATAAAAAAATATAAAACCTTTTCAGGATAGATTTAATTAAATATGGTGTTAAATAGAGCTTACTAAGTAAAACCATTGGCTGAATCGAGTTAAAAGTTAAGAAAACATGGTTAGGAAAATGGAGGTGATGTATGGAAATGGGCGTGGACTGATGGTAAATGGATAAGATTGGTTAATAAAAAGGGGGGTTGGGGGTACTGTACTACCAATTTCAGCGATAGGATTATCAATATTGTTATGTTTACCATCAGTGTTGGGAGTAACGCGTTACAAAAGTAATGCATTACAGTAACATATTACTTTTTGCTGTAACGCAGTAGTGTAAGGCATTACTAATCAATTTTCAGTAATATTTTACTCGGTACATGTTCAGTAAGGCTTGCGTTACAACAGACTTTTAGTTTTAATTGTAAAACAAACACAAAAAAAAAAAAACAGCAAGACCGCGAGACATTAACGAATGAAAAATGCAAGTAGGCTAAATTACCTGTTCGTGGTCAGTCAATAGCCGCGTGTGGTGTCCAAGTCTGTAAATAAAGACTAAATGGCAGCGTCTGATATATTTGTATAGCGATTTATTTTTTACAGGAGTGCCGTGAGGCATGATTTCGGCCTCTCTGCTCGCGCTGGCCAGTGGAAAAGCGGCTAATGGTGAAGATGGCATGAAGAAGACTATACATTCGCGAGATGGACGTATGCGCATTACGCTATTCGTTCTGTGTTTTCTTTCTAAACAGTTAGGCTATGTTTATGTGGTATTTTTCATGTTTTCATCACGCAATCATGTTTTTGATGCGGTGGTGACGCGTTCATGTAAGGGCGGCGGCGCTGCCGATAAAGCACCTAAAAGCTGTCACAAAGAACCGGCAAAAGCAATGATTATGAATATGTCAAATATAGGAGAAGGAGACATTTTAACTGTTTATTAATAAAGTCAAGATGAAGTTGACGATGCTGACTCGCGATCTTCGCAGAAGGCTAGTGAATGCACCAGAGAGAAATGCACATTTCATAAGCAGAGAGCAGTCTGTTTTCTTTCGTTTTGAATTGTTCTGTTTACAAGTAGACATTTCAATATATATATATATTTTTCAGGTCCGTGAATAGGCTACCTTATACGCTGTTTCGGTTCATTTATGAGACGCGCTCCAGGTCACGCGCTGGCGCCTCCGTGTAGTGATTATCTATAATTGTCTGCTATATTTAGCCTACTTCTTATCTATTAAATCCAGGCAATTGGTTGATGAAACATTGATTAAAATTAAGATACAATTAATACAAAACGAAATTCTCTTTAAAGAAAGGCTTTGTGTCTTCTGTGTAAGGCCTCTGTGAAAGTTTTAAAGCAGTCTTTTAGTGCCGCTTCAGAGCGGTCGCGTCCGTAGCGGAGAACTGTCACGTCTGTAACATTGTTTTTTCCTCATAAATGCGAACACGAAAAATAAAATTAAATTAATATTTTATGTTCTGTGGAGAGCCAACCCTTCTTCATCCGATTTTCGCAGTGTAATTCACAGAATTACAACAAAAAAAAATCGTTGCCTCCTAAAAGTTAAAGATTTTTTTTGTCACGCATGACTGTCTATTTCCCTAATATTAAATATAAAACGCATGTGTAGACTAATATTTTTCTAATGTCTGGACTCCTTTCAGGGAGGAGCCTATGGATAAACAGACGTTGCAATATTTTGGTGTTAATGCATTTTCTGAGAATTTATATTTCAAGTTTTGACTGCAAATGTCATGTCCATAACGCTGGAATTCCCAAAATTTTAAATAATTTATCCTCAACTAGTTTTGTGGTGTAGGTCTACGTATTTTATAATGTTAAGTTAACTTCAAATAATACTAATAGTAATTTAAAGATGTGGTAGCATTGGATCTGGACGGTATGGATAACGCTGGGAGTTGGAAGGGGTGTGTCGCGATTCTGCAGGTTTGTGGATCTGAGTGTCGCGATTTCGGTTTCATATCGCATATCGTTACAGCCCTAGTCATTTTAGAATGTTAAGTTCTACTTCTGTATAGTTATTTTGGTGAAAGTAACTCAAAAGTAATACAGGAGTAATGTAACGCATTACAATTCTGAGACAGTAATATTGTAAGGTAATGAATTACTTTTAAATAACAGTAACAAGTAATATATAATGTATTACAGTTTGGAAGTAACTTGCACAACACTGTTTACCATGCATTATAATGTGTTTCCAGCTCAGTACAGAGACTGGTTAAAGCTGGGAGTCTGTTCAATTGGATGAACAAAATATGATGATACAAGTGAGTTACTGTGACATGTGTTAAAGTGTATGTTTCCTTTTCTTTTTCTTTCTTTCTATGAATGTTTTTGATATGAACAGAAGGTTAAAAGCTGTGGTTATCCGCTATGTGATGACGTACAAGGAGAGGGGTCGAAATGAGGGATTTTATTCTACTTTTATTTCTTCGTATTTCTTAGCCTGTTGAAATGCCATGTGGGTTTCAAGATGTGTAATGATAACCAGGGTGTTAAATTGATGTGTTTCCTACTTAAACTATACACTATTTCTTGTTTATACTGAGGTGACTGAGGGTCCGACCTAGGTCGGGAGTGCAATAACAGTGCTTATTCATTCAGCCCGGCCGCAGATAAAGTCTTTACTTGCTTGCTAATACTTAAGGGACTATCCCCACAAAAACAGCCTAAGCTTTTTACTTTTCCAAATGTTATTTCACAAATGTTTAAGAGAGTGGTCAGTTATGTGAAAACCAGAGATGAAGAGTATAAGTGTGATGAAATGACTTAAAATTTGTTCTATTATTTTTATTATTATGATTGGGTAATCTGAATGATAAAAAGGGGGGAATTGTTGTGGAAATTTTAATAGTCATTGATCCCAAACAGGTATCATAAGAGAGAGAACCTATTCAATGTATAAAAGTATATGTGTGTACGTGCTTGTGCGTGACGTTTCAGGAACATATGGGACAGGACCTCTGACCTTAGGGACGGTCAGTTTTGGCCAGTTTATTTCAGTACCAGTTTGTGTATTTAAGTAGAAACTGAACAGCAGTAAGGACCTTATCTGAGTGGGTGAAAGGTACAGCGGGTGAGGAGGAACCTTGAAAACAGTATAAAGGCTGTCTCATGTCTTCCTGTTGTGTGTCACTCTCTTGCACAGCGTAACTTCTGTGTACTAGACTGAACCTATTCTTGCAAGAATAAATACTTTTCTTTTTATTAATTTGACTCTGAGTGTCTCTTACGCAGTGATGATGTTTAACAGAATTTTTGCCACAACAATAGCTTCCTGATTGATCGGATATTGTTTGGTGACCGGGGGTGGAATCCCCGTCAATTTAATTGGTTCTACACCTGTCAACAAACCACAATCATCCTTGTCTTTAGCCCAAATTGGATGATTCTGTAAGAAAGCATACTCAGAAGGGATCACATTATTGGTAGAAACTTGTGCTGAGGAAATTTTAATGCTAGCAGATTCTGACACGTCTAAAGTTAGATGTATTTGTCTCAGGAGATCCATGCCTAAAATTGCACCTGTATTTAATGGAGCACATAACAATTTTGTAGTCAGAGTTTTCGGGCCAAATTGTACATCTATGGGCAGGGTTTCATACAAATCAGAATCTTCACCTATTACGCCAGTTAAAGAAAATTTGGTTTTCCCAGTTAAAGAAAATTTGGTTTTCTTTGCCAGATTCCCAGTGAAATGCTCTCAGTGAGAAAGTGCAGTGAGTTTGCTTCTTTCTTCTCTGAGAAAATCAATAATATCAGAAAGGTGATCAGCTCATCCTTGAGTTGCGCTGGGGTCAGGCAGATCAGACAACAGCCTGAGAAAGTAGCCACTATGTCTGATTTCGAAGAAATTGATGGCAAAATTTTGGAAGAAACCGTACAGCATCTAAAAACATCAACCTGCGCCCTTGACGCACTTCCCACATCTTTTTTCAAAAATGTGTTACACAGCTTAGAAGCAGATCTCCTAGAAGTGGTAAATGCCTCACTTCTCTCTGGGAGTTTTCCGACCTCCCTGAAAACTGCTGTTGTCAAGCCGCTCCTTAAAAAGAGCAATCTGGATAAGACCATATTAAACAACTATAGACCGATCTCAAATCTTCCTTTCATAGGCAAGATCATTGAAAAAGTTGTCTTCAATCAGCTGAACAAATTCTTAAGCTCGAATGGATACTTTGACAATTTTCAATCTGGTTTCCGACCGCACCACAGTACAGAGACAGTGCTCATAAAGATAATAAATGATATTCGCTTAAATACTGATACAGGCAAATTATCAGTGCTGGTACTACTCGACCTCAGTGCTGCATTTGACACTGTCGATCACAAAATACTTCTTGACAGGCTGGAAAACTGGGTCGGGCTTTCTGGGATAGTCCTAAAATGGTTCAGGTCATACTTAGGAGGCAGAGGTTATTATGTGAGTAAAGGAGACCATAAGTCTGAGTGGACATCCATGACATGCGGAGTCCCTCAAGGCTCAATTCTTGCGCCACTCCTATTCAACCTGTACATGCTCCCAATGAGCCAAATAATGAGAAGGAACCAAATCGCTTACCATAGCTATGCAGACGACACACAGCTCTACTTATCCCTATCGCCTAACGATTACAGCCCCATTGACTCCCTTTGCCAATGCATTGATGAAGTAAACAATTGGATGTGCCAAAACTTTCTTCAGTTAAACAAAGACAAAACTGAAGTCATTGCGTTTGGAAACAAAGATGAAGTTCTCAAGGTGAACGCATACCTTCAGTCTAGGGGTCAAACAACTAAAAATCAAGTTAGGAATCTGGGTGTGTCTCTAGAGTCAGACCTTAGTTTCAGTAGTCATGTCAAAACAATAACTAAATCAGCATACTATCACCTGAAAAATATTGCAAGAATTAGATGCTTTGTTTCCAGTCAAGACTTAGAAAAACTTGTGCATGCTTTCATCACCAGCAGGGTGGATTTTTGTAATGGACTTCTCACTGGCCTTCCCAAAAAGACCATAAGACAGTTGCAGCTCATACAGAACGCTGCTGCTAGGATTCTGAGCAGAACCAGAACATATGAACACATCACACCAGACCTCAGGTCTTTACACTGGCTGCCAGTTACATTTAGGATTGATTTTAAAGTATTATTACTGGTATATAAATCATTCAATGGCCTAGGACCTAAATACATTGCAGATATGCTCACTGAATATAAACCCAACAGATCACTCAGATCATTAGGATCACATCGGCTAGAAATACCAAGGGTTCACTCTAAGCATGGCGAGTCTGCTTTTAGCTATTATGCCAGCCGCAGCTGGAACCAGCTTCCAGAAGAGATTAGATGTGCTCCTACAGTAGTCACATTCAAATCCATACTCACAACACTTCTGTTTAACTGTGCATTTACTGAATGAGCACTGTGCCACTGTTCGTCCGACTGTTTGCACTGTATTTTATTTTATGTTTTAAGTACTCTGATTTCATGTGATTATTTCTGTATTTTATCTTTTATTCTAAACTGTTTTAAGTATTCTGATTTCTTTTGATTATTTTAATTTCTTCTATGTAAAGCACTTTGAATTACCATTGTGTATGAAATGTGCCATATAAATAAACTTGCCTTGCCTTGCCTTGCCTTGCCTTGTACGGAATGTCTAAACCTTTAGCCAATTTTGTAGGAATTATGGTAATTTCTGCACCTGTATCAAGCAAAAAATCAATTTCTTTCTCTTGTATGCTACCTTTCACAAAAATTCTTGTGTCATTATGATGGATTACAGGGGTAAGGTAGCTACTCACAGCCCCAACAATTAGTTTTTTTCCTGGTCTTTTTGTGCTCTTAAAAGAGCCTGAACAAGCTGTCCTAAAGTTTCAGTGGACACGTTCGGAACTGCTTCCGGGTTGTAAACAGGCTGAGAAGGAGCAGAATTATGCATAGCATTTCTTTTTGTATCTTGCAATTTCTTCCTACACTCTTTCTCCCAATGTCCTAATCTTCCACAATAGTGGCAGCTGCCTTCTTTTTTAGACCACCTGTTTCCTTGTTTTGCTGTGCTAAATGTAGCTGCTGCTGCTACTCTCACTTTGGTTTTAACATCAGCATCTCTTTCCCATGCAGCTAACCTGTCAACGTTACTTCTGAGAGTTCTGTTAGACCAAGTTAGATCTAGGAATGGCAAAGCTCTTCTGTATTCGGCTACAAGGCCATCTGACCAGATACGAATTAGTGGTCCATTGTCATTGAGCACACTTTCAGAATCATCCACTATTCCACTGTAAGTTATGGCTGACTGACAAAACCGTTCAGTATATTCATTTACCGTTTCTTCTTTCTTTTGTACACAGCTAGTAACTCTAGACCAGTCTATTTTGGGTCCTAAGATAGTCTTTAGGATTTTCAAAATACCTTCTCTCATATCGCCTCTACTGGTATGTTGTAGTTCAGAAGTCACTGGAGATTCAAAACTGTTGAATTCAGAATCAGTTAAAATTTGTGACATTAACTGTGTGACTTCTGTTAACGACATGTCATATAGACGAATTTTGCTGATCAATGCCCTTCTAAATTCAGAAAACTGTTTACGTGGTGAGGGTAAACTCTCAGAGAGTCGTTCTAAATCCTTAGGTCCAAGGGCTTTTGCGACAGTTTGTATTCGGACTACAGAAGGGTGGGTAGAAACACTTTCATTTTCCTCAATTCCCTGTGATCTTTTTCTAGCTCCACATACATACACTGAATTTACAGGCTTATCAGTGACTGATTGGACGGCTACATCTGTTTCAAAGAACGCTCGTAAATCAGGGTAAATTTTATCGGGCTGACTTACTTCTTCCACATCAGTTTTTTCTGCATCTTTGTTGTGGTTCAATTTCTTGGTCAATGCGGAAACGTCTCAGGTTACAACTGTAACCTATGTTCCCTGAGAACAGGGAACGAGACAATACGTCATTGGGGGGAACGCCTCAGGCGTGACAGGTGTCTGAAATCAAGTATCAACTCACAGCAATCATGTTGACTGGCGACAGCCCGTGCTTCATCAGCTCGAATGATGAGCACGCAACCTGGATGTATAAAAAGGGCGCCTTGAGACCGTGACAACATCCTATCGTCTGAAGGGACTGTTGCAGGCAGGCCCGAGGTATGGCAGGGAGACGTATTGTCTCGTTCCCTGTTCTCAGGGAACATAGGTTACAGTTGTAACCTGAGACGTTCCCTTTCGAAGGGAACTCAACAATACGTCATCGACGCTATGGGGAACGAAATACCCACGCCGCCATACTGAGGGGAGTGCATGCCCAATGGCAGTGACAACTGTCAGAACCAGTAATACAAAGGACACTAAAAACCACTCACCCTAGGTCACGTTGGGCTGTCAGTGACAGCACTCCCTACCGATCATAGCCCAAGCTAATGAACCAAGAAAACTGCCAGAACATAGTTCACGGGAGGTATATCTGGGCCAGCTCAAAGGCTTAGGACCACAACTTCCTAATAGAAGGGGTCCCTTCTAGGGACTGTGGCTAGGGGACTCAAGGGACACCCAGCCAGTCACTATTCAGGAGAGCATGCCTCCTGACATGCCACCAGGCTGGCCTGGTGATCTATCCTAAGACGCACAGTCTGGCCATTGCCTGTCTGTCCGAGACAGAGCCTCTGGAAACTGCCTTGGAAAGGGCATCCAAAACTGAAGGCCTGCAAAGCTGGCAGAAACCATTCAGTTCCGGATCACAGAGACGGGATTCCCCGGAGAGTGTGACTCAACTTCAAGAAATGACGGAAGACGTCCACTCAATCCATGGGCCTACCCAGTGTTCGTTCTGAACACTGAGAAAGTAAGAGGGATCAAAACCAGGAAGGTCTTCTGAAGCCTAAGACCTGATAACCCCCTATGTGGGGAGCTCCAGTACATGAGGGCTCATATCAGGAGGGCCGGTGAGGCCTGAAACCTGACGACCACAGCATGTGGAAGTACATACTCAGGAAGGCCCATGCGGCCTGTAACCCGGCGACCACAGTATATGGGAGCTCATATTCAGGAAGGCCGGGTGAGGCCTGTAACCTGGTGACCACAGTATGTGGGAGCTCATATTCAGGAAGGCCGGGTGAGGCCTGTAACCTGGCGACCACAGTATGTGGGAGCTCATATTCAGGAAGGCCGGGTGAGGCCTGTAACCTGGCGACCACAGTATGTGGGAGCTCATATTCAGGAAGGCCGGGTGAGGCCTGTAACCTGGTGACCACAGTATGTGGGAGCTCATATTCAGGAAGGCCGGGTGAGGCCTGCAACCTGGTGACCACAGTATGTGGGAGCTCATATTCAGGAAGGCCGGGTGAGGCCTGTAACCTGGCGACCACAGTAGGTGGGAGCTCAAATTCAGGAAGGCCGGTGAGGCCCGAAACCTGGCAACCACAACCTGTGGGAGCTTACTTTCAGGAAGGCCTGGTGAGGCCTGTAACCTGACAACCACACCATGTGGGGCTACTTCCAGAAAGGCCATAAATATGGATTTTTAGAAAGTACATGAAACAAAAGTGCATGAACTTAGCCATTCTGAGTCCAGGAAGGCCTGGATCAAAAGTGGAAGTTAGCTAGAGAAAGGCGTCTGTCGTAGCATACTTTGACGACAGGACGCATCTAGAGTGGGACCCAAGGTGAAAGACCGGGGTCTAGCCACATAGGAAGGGACTGAAGCGTACAGCCCACGACCCTTACCATAAAAAATGGATTTTAGAAAGTGCACAAGACGTTTCGTCGTGTGACTTACCATAAGTATGGGTTTAAGAAGGTACGGAGCGTACAAAGAAAATAGATTGAAGTAAATGTGCATGTACTTCATCACTCTAAATTCAGGAGGCCGGTTTTGAGGCCTAAATTTACCCATGATCAGGAAGGCCAGATAAGGCCTGTAACCTGATAGTCATAGTGGGTGGGAGCTCACATTCAGGAAGGCCTGATGAGGCCTGACATGTGAAAGCTCACAACTACACCCTAGCGACCACAGTGAGTGGGAGTTCACATTCAGGAAGGCCTGGTGAGGCCTGTAACCTGGCGACCACAATATGTGGGAGCACATAACCAGGAAGGCCGGGTGAGGCCTGTAACCTGGCGACCACAGCATGTGGGAGCTCACACCCAGGAAGGCCTAAGAGGCCTAAAAACCTGGTGACCACAGTGTGTGGGAACCCACATTCAGGAAGGCCGGATGAGGCCTGTAACCTGACAACCACAGTATGTGGGAGCTCACATTCAGGGAGGCCGGGTGAGGCCTGCAACCTGACAACCACAGTATGTGGGAGCTCACATTCAGGAAGGCCGGTTAAGGCCTGTAACCTGACATGTGGAAGCTCATAACCCGGAAGGCCTGGCGAGGCCTGTAACCTGGCGACCACAGTGTGTGGGAGCTCGACTCACAACCTTGCTTACCAAACATGTCCCCGGCTCTGTACAGGAGGCGAGTTCTGAAAAAGAAGAGAAAGATGTTATTTGCGCAAAAGAACATTTTCACTCAGAATAAAAACCTGCAGCATGCGGAATGAGGCACACCGGGAGTCAGAAACTCAGTAACCCCCTCTTTCTTTTCCTTCTTTTTACTGTTTCACAAGTAAAGGTAAGGCGCTCCTATCAACCAAGCTGAAGCGGGCCATCAGAGAATTCATGAGCTCATCATGGGCCCTGCCCCAGGCCTGATGTAGGAGGAGCCTGGGAGCGATGGTGGATAGGAGACAAGATCCAGGGAGGTTAACGTTTGGTCTGAGAACGTTTGCTCTGGATCACCTCCCTGAGATCGTGCCTCCCGCGGGAGTTACGCCTCCTGCGCGCCCTGCTCCCTCTGCTAGGAGGAGGGGGCGCGCGGGAAGCGACACTGGTCTTCTGGGTCTGTCTGTGATCCTCAGACCACGACGGACCAGGCCCTCCCGCCTGCCTGGGCTGGGCCGAGGACCTCCGCGGTATGCAGCTCTTAAACGCCGCAGAGCGCGCCCTCGCCTCCCTGAACTTATCGACCACCGTGTCGACAGACGGACCGAAAAGCTCGGAAGGCGAAACCGGCGAATCGAGGAGAAAGGTCTTTTCTTTCTCCCCGATGTCAGCCTGGTTGAGCCACAGATGCCTCTCCGTGGCCACCATAGCCGCCATCGAACGACCGATGGAGGCAGCAGACTGTTTGGTGTCCCGGAGAGACAAATCCGTGGTGCGGCGCAGCTCTGCGACCGCGTCAGGGGACAAACCGGCCCCCTGATCGAGGTCCCGCAGCAGGTCGGCCTGGTAGGCCTGAAGGACCGCGAGGGTATGCAGAACCGCTCCTGCCTGACCTGCTGCTGTGTACGCTCTGCCATTCAAGCGTGATGTAGTTTTAAGCGGCTTGGATGGCAGGGACGGAGCTCCTTGTGACGAAGACCGACCAGAGGCGAGATAGTTGGCCAACGTCTCGTCCACTGGTGGCATCGACACATACCCGCACTCCGCGGCCCCATCCACATCAGCGAAATTATTCCACTGATGCAGATGAAGACGCGCAGAGAAGGGGTTCTTCCATGCCTTCTCGATCTCAGAGTGGAGATCAGGAAGGAATGGAAGGCTCGTCCGGGCTGGTGGTTTATGGGAAGGGAGGAACCAATCGTCCAAAATACCACGAGCAGGTTCCTCCCGGACGCACCTCCACTGTAGCTGTAATTTGTTGGTGGCGCGCCCCATAACATCCACCAACTCAGTGTACACTGGGCAGGAGGGCTGAGATGGTTCAGTCTCAACCAGACTGACATCATCAGCAGCCAACTCCTGCCCGGCCCGAAGAGAACCAGTTACAGATCCAACAGAAAGAGAAAGAACCTCTTCAACATCGACCTGTAACTCACCCTCGTCAGCTGGCAGATCATCCGCGAGGTTAACGCCCCTCTCCAGACGATCTGCCAGCTCCATCTGAGAGCCCCACGAACTCACGCGCCGCTGAGCCTCAGCCCGAGCGGGACCAACACCGCAGGGTTCAGATGCCGCGCCCACTTCCCTCGAGAAGTGGGACAGACAAGAACGGAGCGTTTTCAGAGAAAAACGCTCACAGTTTGCGCAGGAAGCTCCCTCGAGAACTTCCCGCGCGTGCTCTTCTCCCAGGCAGAAAACGCACAGATCGTGTGAATCCTCCGGTGTCAAATATCTGGAACACGGGTCGGCACACTTGCGGAAAGTATTTCTCCCCTTCTCTGCACGCTTCATTTTTGTTGACTACTCAAAAACAGACAAACAGTCCCCGAAGACGAAAAGGATGTTGTCACGGTCTCAAGGCGCCCTTTTTATACATCCAGGTTGCGTGCTCATCATTCGAGCTGATGAAGCACGGGCTGTCGCCGGTCAACATGATTGCTGTGAGTTGATACTTGATTTCATACACCTGTCACGTCTGAGGCGTTCCCCCCATAGGGTTGATGACGTATTGTTGAGTTCCCTTCGAAAGGGAACTCTAGCACGTAGCTCTATGTTCTCTTTCTCTAGCTCTGCGTTATGCTGAGACTGTTCTGTAGCTTTTGCTAAAAGAAATTCTCTATGGCAACAAATTATGGCTTTCACATTGTTCTTGCGATTACTTGCTCCTAGTACTTTTTTACACTCTTCTACAGACCAAATCTTATCTGGATGAATCTCATATTTCTGTGTTAGTTCTTGTCTAACTTTTTCAGTGACTATAAGATCCATCTGTTCTCCTAACAGTGTTTTAAATTCGCTATCTGACCACAAAGGAGTTGCAAGACCACCTTTTTTAGTTGTGGAGATTAGTCTAGCACTTTTCTTAATCATTTTGTGGATTTCTTTGTTACCACACAAACAAACACTAAAACTTCTCTGATCAGAAGAGGTTACACTCGCTAACACAGACTTGTTACCAACACATCACAAACTATTAGCAGGTTACGCTAATCTTCCCTGCCTGAAACAGAGGGTCAAACTTTTCTTCTCTAAAATAATTTTTTTAGAGGGTAACAACACAAAATAACAAAAAAACAAAACAAATAATTAGCAAATGATACTAACCGTCCCTGCCTGACAAACAGAGGATATCTTTTTAACACGTGATGTTAAAAACTTCCCTGCCTGAACAGAGGTTCAAACTCTCTTCTCTAAAAGACATTTTTTAGAGGGTAACACCACAAGGTAACAAACAACAAAACAAATAATTAGCAAAATAATACTAATCTTCCCTGCCTGACACAGAGGATATCTTTTTAACATGTGATATTAAAAACGTCCCTGCCTGAACAGAGGATATATTTTCATCTTTAAAAGACAACTTTTAAAGGATAACTTTAGGTAATCAAATACTACAGCTGTCTGATAACTCTTTCTCTGACGGCACAGAGGCACAAAATTCGTACTGGTCTGGTTCTTTGAATAGAGAGAAACTAACCGAATGGTTGTTTGAATGAAAAGATTCAGTCTGGAAAACTCAGTCAGCTTTGTTGAGGTCCAGTTGAGATTCAGTTCTGGAACTCAGTCAGAAAGTTCATTCTTTGTTGAGATCTTTGTTGAGCTTGAGGTTTTCAAGATTCCGTCTGGAACTCAGTCAGAAAGTTCATTCTTCGTTGAGATCTTTTGTTGATTCAATCTGGATTCTGGTGAGTAGCTCTATCCGGGTCACGGCAGCATCTGTTGTGAAGTTTTTCCTTCTCAAGTGTAGAAAACTTAGAAGTGCAGACCAGGAGACTTTAAGAGGTATCTTTCGAGCAGAAGTTCTTTATTGCGTCGCTGTAGTCATCTCAATCAAGTCTAAATAAGAGAACTTTACATTGCAGTTTATATACATTTCAAGGGGGTGGAATTGATTTCATAGAGGAGGGGACTCTTGATTCAGCTGGTTACCTGATTTCATCAGGTAACAGTGTAACTCAGAGTCTTGAGATGCTAATCCAACAAGCCTGATTAGATCAACAAAAGGCCCAGCTGACCTTTGAGATGTGACAAGAGGTTAATGTCTGAAACCTTGATTGCCTCAAAATGGAAAACAGTGTGTGCATCTTTCTCAGTTAAAATACTATAGTATTGGAAGCTCAATAAAACATTTAAATACAATTTGTAATCCTACACTACAAACTGAAAGGTTGGTGGTTCGTTCCCTGGTTCCACCTGACCAAGTGTCGAGGTGTCCATGAGCAAGACACCTAAACCCAGGTGCTCCCGACGAGCTGGATGGCGCCTTGCATGGCTGACACCGCCGTCGGTGTATGAGTGAGTGAGTGAATGGGTGAATGTGAGGGAATATGTAAAGCGCTTTGGTGGCCATTGGGTCTGTTAAAGCGCTATATAAATGCAGTCCATTTACCATTTTAGTCCTTCTTCAGAACCTCCGTCTGCCGCAGCCTGATGTCGTTCACTCCCGCGTGCAGCACAACAGCTCCGACGCACTCGTCACCGTTCAGGGTATCGGGAAGATGTAGCGACATCTAGAACACGAGCACCAGGAAAGCAGTGAGTGCGCACCTTACCCTTACCTGAGGTAGCACGGACATGACGGACGATGGAACTGCCGATGATCACGGCGTCGTCGCGTTCCGACTCGCGAAGAGGGGAGAAGCGGTTCCGGGTGGAGATCTCGAAGACCGGGAGGGGCAGAGAGGTTCTTGCTCTGGTCCTGGCTCGTGTCTTCCGCTGTGGGATCATCCAGGGTCCATGGTGTTGTGTCGGTGCCGGAGTGAATGAAGCCAGGGATGATCGCGTCCTGGGCGCTTGGGTCCTGTGCAGAGAAACACACTCCGTGTGGATTCGGATTGCTTTGATAGACCTCAGGAACCTGCTCGTATTTCTGCGATTCTCACAGCCGCAAAGAATGTGAAACTAGGCCAGTCACTCACTGTGAAACAGTTTCAGAGACTGTTGGGTCTCATGGCAGCTGCGTCCAACGTTATTACTTTTGGCCTTCTGTACATGAGACCCCTGCAGTGGTGGCTCAGGACCAAGGGGTTTTCTCCTAGGGGAAATCCGTTCCGCAAGATCAAGGTCACGCGGCTATGCCTTCGTGCCTTGGCCTTGTGGAAGAAACCTTGGTTCCTCGCCCAGGGCCCAGTGTTGGGGGCTCCTTGTCGACGCGTCACGCTTTCGACGGATGCTTCCCTCACGGGATGGGGGGCGGTCATGAGTGGCCGCTCGGCGCAAGGTCTGTGGCAGGACCATCAATGTTCCTGGCACATAAATCGTTTAGAGTTGATGGCGGTATTTCTAGCACTCAAATATTTCCTGCCAGACCTGAGAGGCCATCACGTGTTGGTCCGCACAGACAACACTTCGGTGGTCTCCTATATCAACCATCAGGGGGGTCTGAGGTCACGTCACCTTTGCAAATTGGCCCATCAGATCCTCCTATGGGCCCAGGGGAAGTTACTGTCGCTCAAGGCGGTATATATTCCGGGGCGTCAGAATGTGGGAGCAGATATTCTGTCGCGACAGGGGCTGAGGCCCGGGGAGTGGAGACTTCACCCAGAAGTGGTGGAGTTCCTGTGGGAAAAGTTCGGTCGTGCTCAGGTAGACCTTTTCGCATCATCAGATTCAACCCATTGTCCCATGTGGTTCTCTCTAACGCACCCAGCTCCTCTCGGCCTGGATGCTATGGTGCAGGTGTGGCCGAGGCTGCACCTGTACGCCTTTCCCCCGATATCTTTGCTTCCGGGGGTTCTGGAGAGGGTTCGCCGAGAAGGGGCTCGTCTGCTTCTAGTAGCCCCTTATTGGCCGACCCGAGTTTGGTTCTCGGACTTGGTGTCTCTTCTGGACGGCTCCACCTTGGAGATCCCAATCAGGGTCGACCTCCTGTCTCAGTCCGGGGACACGATATTTCACCCTCGGCCGGAGTTGTGGAAACTGTGGGCCTGGCCTCTGAGGGGGCCAGGCTCAGGGAGACCGGTCTTTCGACCGATGTTGTAGAAACCATTCTTCAATCCAGAGCTCCTTTCACGAGAAGGCTGTATGCGCTAAAATGGAAACTTTTCACCACGTGGTGTGTTGAACGTCAGTTAGATCCTGTTAACTGCCCTGTTGGTTCAGTTCTTGATTTTCTGCAAGACCGTTTCTCGGCCAGGTTATCTCCTTCCACCCTAAAGGTTTACGTGGCGGCTATATCTGCCTACCACACCCCTCTGGGGGGTACTTCTATTGGGAGAAACCCTCTAATTACTCGCTTTCTCCGTGGTACATTGAGGTTGAGACCTGTACTGCATGCTAGAGCACCGGCTTGGGACTTGGCCATTGTACTCGAGGGTCTGGCTTTAGCTCCCTTCGAGCCCATCGAGGAGGTTTCTGAAAAGTTCCTCACTCTAAAGACTTTATTTCTCCTTGCTATCTCATCTATCAAGAGAATTGTTGATTTACATGCTTTGTCGGTTGCTCCTTCATGTCTGGAATTTGCACCTGGTATGGTGAAGGCATTTCTCTACCCCAGGCCGGGTTATATTCCTAAGGTCCCACTGAATGTTGGGGGCCCAATAGTGCTGCAGGCCTTCTATCCTCCACCCTTTAATACCCCTGACCAGGAACAGCTTAACCTGTTATGTCCAGTCCGGGCTTTAGATGCCTACGTTCACAGAGCTGCCCTGTGGCGTCAATCTGAGCAACTATTTGTTTGTTTTAGGTCACTCAAGAGAGGATGCCCTGCATCTAAGCAGGTTATGAGTAAATGGATAGTCGAGGCTATTTCATTGGCTTATGAAGCGGCCGGACAGCCCTCACCTATGGCTGTGCGGGCCCATTCTACTCGGAGTATGGCGGCCTCTATGGCCTTAATTTCGGGAGTTTCCCTTCTTGACGTGTGTAATGCGGCAGGATGGTCCTCTCCGCATACATTTGTCAGGTTTTATGACCTTGACCTCTCCACTCCTGGGGCGAGGTTGCTTGCTTCTTAGTGTGCGCAGGACCTCACACAGAACGGGCATTTGTCACTATGGCGTAGTGGGTATAGGGTTCCCACCGCGTCTCAAACGCAGCTCGAGTTCCCTTGAAAGGGAACGTCTCAGGTTACGTATGTAACCCTGGTTCCCTGATAGGGAACGAGACGCTGCGTTTGCCTCCCATACTTCCTGCATGCCCTGATCGACTTGCTTCAGGTTTTTCGGAAGCTATCGCGGTCTGATTTCAGGGTTGCTTTATAGTTTCCTGGTCTATGACGTCACCTATGTCGTAGTGGGCTTCCATTGGACTGATTTTACACGTGCTTCACGACGTAATCACGCAGAGCGTTCCCCACCGCGTCTCAAACGCAGCGTCTCGTTCCCTATCAGGGAACCAGGGTTACATACGTAACCTGAGACGTTATATTGCAGTATTATTGTAGTATTACTTCAGTTATATTGCAGTATTATTGTAGTACTACTTCAGTTATATTGCAGTATTATTGCAGTACTACTTCAGTTATATTGCAGTATTATTGCAGTACTACTTCAGTTATATTGCAGTATTGCAGTATTATTGTAGTACTACCAAAGTTATATTGCAGTATTATTGCAATACTACTTCAGTTATATTGCAGTATTATTGTAGTACTACAGTTATATTGCAGTATTATTGCAGTACTACTTCAGTTATATTGCAGTATTATTACAGTGCTACTTCAGTTATATTGCAGTATTATTGTAGTACTACTTCAGTTATATTGCAGTATTATTGCAGTACTACTTCAGTTATATTGCAGTATTATTGCAGTACTACTTCAGTTATATTGCAGTTTTATTGTAGTACTACTTCAGTTATATTGCAGTATTATTGCAGTACTACTTCAGTTATATTGCAGTATTATTGTAGTACTACCACAGTTATATTGCAGTATTATTGTAGTACTACCACAGTTATATTGCAGTATTATTGTAGTACTACCACAGTTATATTGCAGTATTATTGTAGTACTACTTCAGTTATATTGCAGTATTATTGCAGTACTACTTCAGTTATATTGCAGTATTATTGTAGTACTACTACTGTGGTAGTACTGCAATAATACTGCAATATAACTGTGGTAGTACTGCAATACATAATACAACTAAAGTACAATACCATTGAAATACAACCAGAATAAGTTTTATTTTCACACATCTGCAATATAATAAATTAAGGTACAAAACAACAGTGAATGTCTTAAACTGCAATGCAACAAATAATGTGATTTTACTTTTCTTTTCTTTTTTACTTCAAATAACAGGCTGAGAGTTAGACAATGTATTTAAATTTATTTACAAATCATGCATATATCTTCCCCCACATTATTCAGAAAGGTTGCGTTTTTTGAAGAGCTTAATCTCATTATTCCACTTGGTTCTTTTAACTGCCTTCATCTCAGATGTGGAAACACTATTTTCGATGTAGTCTGGAAAAACAAACAAACAAAGAATCAGAGACATTCAGTTACACTCTTCACCACAGGCATATATCATGTTTAAAATTAATCTGCAAGTTAATCTCTTAAATAGGGGTTATTCTATGGAGTTAATACTGTGCCATAATAAAAATTAAAAAAAACAGCATTTTGCAAACAAACTCGATCTGCTTTGCAAAGGAAAACGTGACTCGCAAACAAACAGAAAGCAATGTGCAAGTACAAAGGTCAATTTGAGCGAAAATGCAGTGCAGTTACACATATGCATTGTGTTTTGCAAATATAAATAAATGATCCTAGATAATATTTCACAAATAAATACAAACCATCCTACAAATTGCATGTGACCTTTGAACAAATACCGAATCTAGTGCATACAAATGCATATCTGTCTGTTATGATTGTGAGACACTTGGCTTTTTATAGGATCTCTCGGCTCGATTTTCTCACAAATGTGTCCAGGCAGATTTTCTCACAAATGCAGTTGAGCAACTTCCTCTTCTAAAACAGTAGATGGCACTAAACTTGGGGATTAATTTAGCGCTAGTCTCCCGGGAGAAGCACTGATTTGAAACGCGTGCTTGCTTTTGCATACAGCTGTGGAAAATGAACGGTGAACAGGTGAGTTTATGTCTTACTGTATCTATAATTAACCTTTTAGAGGTTTTCTTTTGCAAAATGTTATTACATATCTAGACAGAAATCCACATTAGCACTTCAGGGATCTCAAGTTCAGCACTTCAGAGACTCCTGCTGGATTCCTGCCTGTTCTATAGTGAGAGCGGCGCGGCCAGAAATATTTTTGCCGCTGCGGCATATTAAATATATAATAAATAGTTTTTCCGCATGAGAAATACAATGTATGGCAGGAGTGCGTTTCATTTCATTGAAAGGAGGGTTTCATTTGTCTGTCCGAAATAATAATTTGGGCACTCCATACATCACAGGCAAGTTAAGAAATAATTATATATTGTTTTGTTAATTCATTATTTTATTACATTAACAATTAAGCTGACTGAATTACAACTAAATACATAAGAGGGACCCTTCTGTTACGATGCAGCAAGGATGAATCGGAGGGAGAATTCAAACGCAAGCACTTTAATTAAACAAACAGGTAATACACTGTGAAATACAGAATAAAGAACTCGGGACCGGGACACAGAACAGATACAGGAAACGACGACCGACACCACACAACTGAAACACGGAGGTATAAATACACAAACAGACAAGCTAAACAAGATAACAAGGGGGTGTGGCTAATCAGAAACACATGGGGAGACTAATCAACATGACGGGGAACAGCTGAACATGAAGGACAGGGGAACACATGACAGACAAGAACAAGATACAAAACCCACACGTGACCCCCCCCCCCCATGGACGGCTCCCGACGGCCCTCAAAACAAAAACACTAAAGTTCAGGAGGGTGGTGAAGTGGAGGCGGTTTTGGGGGAGGGACGGAGGGCCAGGTTCGTGCAGGGGAACGACCTGGGTCGTGGGATGTGGGCAGAGCAGGCTGTGGAGACGGCCATGAAGGAACAGGCGACCAGGACGGAGACGACCACTCGGGCGGCCAGGGCGGTGAAGACCCCTCGGGCGGCCAGGGCGGTGAAGACCCCTCGGGCGGCCACGGCGGCGAAGACCCCTCGGGCGGCCACGGCGGCGAAGACCCCTCGGGCGGCCACGGCGGCGAAGACCCCTCGGGAACAGCAGACGCCGGCTCAGGAACAGCAGACACCGGCTCAGGAACAGCAGAAACCGGCTCAGGAACAGCAGACACCGGCTCAGGAACAGCAGACACCGGCTCAGGAACAGCAGACACCGGCTCAGGAACAGACAACACACTCACTGGCTCGGGAACAGACAACACACTCACTGGCTCAGGAACAGACAACACACTCACTGGCTCAGGAACAGACAACACACTCACTGGCTCGGGAACAGACAACACACTCACTGGCTCGGGAACAGACAACACACTCATTAGCTCGGGAACAGACAACACACTCACTGGCTCGGGAACAGACAACACACCCTGGCTCGGGCTCAGGAACAGACAACACACACACTGGCTCGGGAACAGACAACACACTCACTGACTCGGGAACAGACAACACACACACTGGTTCGGGAACAGACATCACAGACTCTGGCTCGGGAACAGGAACAGACTCTGGCTCGGGAACAGGAACAGACTCTGGCTCGGAGGCGGCCATCTTGTCCGTAGACACTGGCTCGGAGGCGGCCATCTTGTCCGTAGACACTGGCTCGTAGGCGGGCATCTTGTCCGTAGACACTGGCTCGGAGGAAGTGACGTGAACAGTCTCTGGATCAGCAGAAGTGATGTGAATAGTCTCTGGTTCGGCCATCTTGTCAGGAAACTCTGGACTGGGCAGGGCCAGCGGCGAAGAGGACTGAGAGCTGGGCAGGACCAGCGGCGAAGAGGGCCTTGAGCTGGGCAGGACCAGCGGCGAAGAGGACCTTGGCTCTGGCTGGACGTGGTTGACGTGAAGCTCTGGCTGGACGTGGTTGACGTGAAGCTCTGGCTGGACGTGGCTGACATGAAGCTCTGGCTGGACGTGGTTGACGTGAAGCTCTGGCTGGACATGGCTGACGTGAAGCTCTGGCTGGACGTGGAAATCCTGCTGGGCATGAAAATCCAGCTGGGCGTGGAGATCAGATGATGACCTGGTGTACCGTGGGAGGAAGCTCTCCAGACATCGGGAGAGTGCCTCTCTCCAGTCCAGACCGGAGATATTGGGAAGCTCCCTCGGGTTGATCTCCTTAGAATCAGAATCAGAATCAGAATCAGAAAGAGCTTTATTGCCAAGTGTGCTTAGCCCCCAGCCGGTAACACAATTTAATTGCCTCGTCTCCGAGGGAGCAGGAAGCAGCGAGAGGAATAAACCCCCATGTTAACTGTATCAGATCGGGGCTATCCAGGGCCAAGGCCGCGATCTGACCCGCGAATTCCTGGCTCATGCTGGGAAGATCAGGTGAGATCCGTGCTGCTGAATTCATCTTCGGTCAGTCGTTCTGTTACGATGCAAACGCAAGCACTTTAATTAAACAAACAGGTAATCCACTGTGAAATACAGAATAAAGAACTCGGGACCGGGACACAGAACAGCTACAGGAAACGACGACCGACACCACACAACTGAAACACGGAGGTATAAATACACAAACAGACAAGCTAAACAAGATAACATGGGGGTGTGGCTAATCAGAAACACATGGGGAGACTAATCAACATGACGGGGAACAGCTGAACATGAAGGACAGGGGAACACATGACAGACAAGAACAAGATACAAAACCCACACGTGACACCTCCTTTCAATTAAATGAAATATTTAGTTACCTAAAGGCACCGGGATGGTGGTGCCGCCGGCTTTGGCCCTTCATCGCTGCTCGCAGCTATATTTATATATATATATATATATATATATATATTTATTTATATATATATATATATATATATATATATATATATATATATATATATATATAACAAGCCGCCACCCCGGTGCCTTTAGGGTTATTGTGCACGACGTGCAAAAACATAACCCTGCTTTGACTGTTGTGTGCTGTAGAGCTTGCATCAGTGTGGGCTCTGCAAAAGTGCGCATAGAGGGCACATATCAACCACAAAGTATGCGTGAGCAACCTTCTGAAACCTAAAATGACAAATGAGACACCCTACAGACGGTCTCATGGATTTTACGGACACATGAAATAAGTACACAAGACTGAAAATTCATATGAAGTGTGCCATGTGGGACAGGGCCTATGATCGTGAACCACAATAGCCACTTATATTGATTTTGCCCGGCCATGGTTTCCCATGTTTGATTTCTGTATTTGACCGATTGTTTACCGTTGCTGACTACATTCTGCCTGGCCCAATCTGGATTGTTTATTGGACTCTGATTCTTGCTGCCTGCCTCGGCCCTTTGCCTGTCAACCTGGTTTGTCTCTGCCTTTTCTGTTCTGCCCTGTTTGCCATTGCTCACCCTTTCTGTCTTGACCATTCTTAATAAAAAGCTGCAAATGGATCCCCCTGGCCTGACCCTGCCTCGATACAACACATATGCTGCATCTGCTCGCTATCTGCCGAAGGCTCTGGTAGTTCCGCTTCAGCACTGATGATGTTGTAGGAAAAGTGCGCTCTGTTTGGTCTGGATTATTCGTGATTTTTTATTTTATACAGAAATAAGTTACTTTTAATTCAGATGAGAATAAAGTTAGTGTTGATTAAAATGAAGGAAAACTTTGATTGTATTGATCTGAAATATAGCACATTAATTTTAAATTCATTTAGGTTCAATTACCAAATATACAATCTTAATTTAATTTAAAGCAAACAATGCATTTAAGTACATATATGGGTTATATGAATATTTTGGAGAAAAAATAATATGTATATATATTATTAAAAATAATATATATATATATATATATATATATATATATATATATATATATATATATATATATATATATATATCCAAAAAGACACGGCCTTAAACCTAAGCTTGAACAAGGGTTAAACTCTTGTCACTAACAGACACCAAGGCACAATCACACACACACATACACACACACACACACACACACACACACACACACACACACACACACACACACACACACACACACACACACACACACACACAGTTTAAAAGCAAAAAGATATTTATCCAACCCCATTTAAAAACAGTCTGTGAGTGCCATCTTTTGGACATCCATCATATTGCATAGGTTTTCAAAAATTTTAAGGAAAACATATATATTGATCTAATATATATATATATATATATATATATATATATATATATATATATATATATAGCACATATGTATAAATGAACAGGCTTGCGATGTCAAGATTGCAATGCTGGAATGTGTGTGTGTGTGTGTGGGTGTGTGTGTGGGTGTGGGTGGCTCAGTGCGATTGAACAGTGTGTTACACATAAAAACATACTCCGTCATTTTCTTCATACAGGACATCATTCAAACTGCAAAGTGTTTACTTATATTTGTGTACACTCGCAATAAACACAACATTGTGTTTTTGTTAAATACATTAAAGTAATAAATCCACCCGAAATGGCACTAATTTTAAAATTAAACTAAAATGCTCACGGCTGCACGGGCATTCATAACTGTGCACGCCCGTGGTGAGGAACGAGCAGAACAGAGTGAACGTTGTTTAGTTCATTCCTACTTCCATAGGAATTAATTGAAAAAGCTCGCTCTACTCTGCACCATTATTAATGTCTTGTGCGGACGTCCGTATTTTACCTCCACTTCCAAGTTAGCGATTTTAAAGCTCCCAGCGGTGTCACACGTTGATTAACCGGTGGGAAAATATTCCCATAGTAACATCCCTAATATTATAAATAAATAAAATAGGCCTACCTGATTTTGAACACAAGAGGGCAGTATAGCACTATGTATGATTTGGAATTATTTTTTTTTTGACTAAACAACCATTCGGGCTGTTTTTAAACTTAAACATAATTCTTTAATTGA
This sequence comes from Siphateles boraxobius, assembly GCF_051911475.1. Taxonomy (NCBI): domain Eukaryota; kingdom Metazoa; phylum Chordata; class Actinopteri; order Cypriniformes; family Leuciscidae; genus Siphateles; species Siphateles boraxobius. The sequence continues at coordinate 166,844 of NW_027508708.1, read as the reverse complement.
AAAAAATGAATAAAATGGGTTAAGTTCTAATATTTGTATAATTTTATATAAAAATAAATGGTGTATAATTACATTTTAGAAAGATATGAGACATTTCCTGATTCTTTTTTTTGACATTAATTTAATCCCTCACCATAGCAAAACCGTTTGAGATATTCAATATCCGTTCACAATTTAACATCTTTAATGTATTTTCATCATGTTGAAAAAGTTTGGCGTGAATAAAATAAACTACTTAGGAGGAGTAGCTAAAAACTCAGAATCTGAAATCCACATTCAAACCAAAATATCTGACTTCCTGTTGGTCGTAGCTAATGACTATAAATTAGAAAGTTGTCCGGCTCGAAGAGTACAATATACATACCAAGTTTTGTTACTGTAGATAAAACTAACCCCCCCACTTTTGTCAAAAGCATTTAGAAAGTGACACACTTCCTGCTGCCAGTTGGTGGCGCTATAACTTTGACTCACAATAGTCACATCCATGTGACCGGCCTCTTACAGCGAACACACTGCTGAAGTTTCATCAAGATCAGTTAATGTATGCTGAAGTTATAACACACTTCCTGTTTCCATTATTCGCCATAAATTTGTTTCCTCGCCACGGCCAAACCGTTCGAGATATCAAAAATCCGTCCGCAATTTAGCATCCTCAATGTCTTGACCTCAAGGTGACCGAGTTTGTCAGTAAACGGATGCAATCTCTAGGAGAAGTACTTCAAATTCCAGAGCAAGCGTTCTCCAAACAACCCATAATAGCCGACCTCCTGTTGGGCTGGCGTAAAACTTGACCGGGGGAAAGATGTTCGGCCCGATGAGATCTATGTGTGTACTGAGTTTCATATTAATTCATGCAAGCGTGTTGGATATATGGACCAAATTGTCGGACCCCATTCAAGGGGTCGCTGTTGAGCCCCCCTGCCACGCCCGGGTACCAGCTTCAGCCAGGCCCTGATGGCCTTAGGTTCTGACCTGTGTGCAAAATTTCAAGAGTTTTTGAGCACGTTAAGAGCCCCAAAAGCCCCTGAAACCTTCAAATCCATTAAAAGCAATAGACAAATCCCTCACACACAGAGACGGAGAGAGAGGGAGAGAAAATTCTCAGAAACATCCACATTCAAACTAAAATATCTGACTTCCTCTTGGTCTGAGCTAATGACAGTTAATTAGAAAGTTGTCCGGCTTGATCTGAACAATATGCGTACCGAGTTTTATGATTGTAGGTAAAACTATAAAAATAACACCCCCACTTTTGTCAAAAGGTGACGCTACTGAGCCCCTGCACCACGCCCGTTTCTGAAACTTTGCACATATCTACTGGCTAATAAATGTGATCTGTCTATCGAGTTTCATGCAATTTCAAGCATGCTAAGAGTCTCAAAAGCATCAAACAAGAATATTAAAGTTTGATGCGTTGCCATGGCAACATTATCTTAGATATCAAATAATCCTTTCACAGGTCTACATCTGGCGTGTGTTTACATTATACAGATGAAGTTTGAAGCAAATCGGGTAAAAATAAGAAGGTGATTTCAAAGCATTTTGAAAGTGACACACTTCCTGCTGCCAGTTGGTGGCGCTATGACTTTGACTCACAATAGTCACATCCATGTGATCGGCCTAATCAAACTGTGTGTGTGTGTGTGAGAGAGAGAGAGGCGCGGGCGCGATCGAACTGTGTGTGTGTGTGTGTGTGTGAACAGTGGAAACATACTCCTTCATTTTTTTCATACAGGACATCATTCAGACTGCAAACTGTTTACTTATATTTGTGTACACTCGCAATAAAACACAACATCCTCAGTCACATACGTAATATATTTATATATAAATATAATTTTGGACACAAGAGGGCAGTATAGCCCTATTTATGATTTTGTGTTTAATCTATCATCCAGAGACCCCCCCCCCCCCCCATCCTTCTCACCCTCCCTACACAGACACACACACACACACACACACACACACTCACACACACACACACAAACACACACACACACACGCACACACACACACACACACACACACACACACACACACACACACACACACACACACACACACACACACACACACACAGAGAATGGCAGGGAACACACTCTGTTAGAGAGAGGGAGAGAAAATTCTCAGAATCCACATTCAAACCAAAATATCTGACTTTCTGTTGGTCGGAGCTAATAGCTGTAAATTAGACAGTTGTTCGGCTTGAAGAGAACAATATACACGCCAAGTTTTGTAACTGTAGGTAAAACTAACTAAGTTATAACACACTTTATGTGTCCTTTTTTAGTCATAAATTCATTTCCTCGCCACGGCCAAACCGTTCGAGATATCAAAAATCCGCTGGCAATTTATCATCCTCAATATCTTGACTTCATGCTGACCGAGTTTATTGGCAATCCGATCAATTCCCAAGGAGAAGTATATCGAATTCCAGGGGCATGCGTTTCCAAACAAACCATAATAGCCGACTTCCTGTTGGGCTGGCGTAAAACTTAGAGCACGAAAGTTGTTCAACCCGATGAGATCTATATGTGTACCGAGTTTCATATTATTACATGCAAGTGTGTTTGATTTATGGACAAGTGTTCAAATCCCATTCCAGGGGGCGCTGTCGAGCCCCTCACCCACGCCCGGGTACCAGCTTCAGCCCGGCCCTAATGGCTGCGGGTTCTGACCCGTGTGCAAAGTTTCAAGAGTTTTCGAGCATGTTAAGGGCTCCAAAAGCCCCTGAAACCTTGAAAAACAAGAATTAAAAGTATTCTCACTCAGCAGACAAATCCCCCCCCCCCTTTCCTTCTCCCTCTCACAGAGAGAGAGAAAATTCTTCAAAACATCCACATTCAAACCAAAACATCTGACTTCCTTTCGGTCGGAGCTAAAGATTGTAAATTAGAAAGTTCTCCAGCTCGATGAGAACAATATACGGACTGAGTTTTAAGGTTGTAGATAAAAGTGTAGACCTAACTCCCCCTCTTTTGTCAAAAGGTGGCGCTACTGAGCCCCTGCACCACGCCCGTTTCTGAAACTTTGCACATGTCTACTGGCTAATAAATGTGATGTGTCTGACGAGTTTCATGCAATTTCAAGCATGGTAAGAGCCTCAAAAGCATCCAAAAATAATATTAAAGTTTAATGCGTTGCCATGGCAACAGTATTTAAGATATCAATAATCCTTTTACAGGTCTACATATGGTGTGTGTTTACATTTTACAGATGAAGTTTGAAGCAAATCGGGTAAAAATAAGAGGGTGATTTCAAAGCATTTTGAAAGTGACACACTTCCTGCTGCCAGTTGGTGGCGCTATAACTTTGACTCACAATAGTCACATCCATGTGACCGGCCTCTTACAACGAACACACTGCTGAAGTTTCATCAAGATCAGTTAATGTATGCTGAAGTTATAACACACTCCCTGTTTCCATTATTCGCCATAAATTCGTTTCCTCGCCACGGCCAAACCGTTCGAGATATCAAAAATCCCCTGGCAATTTTTCATCCTCAATGTCTTGACTTCATGCACACCGAGTTTGGTGATGATCGAGTTAATTCCCTAGGAGAAGTGTTTCAAATTCCTAAGCGTGCGTTTCCAAACAACCCTAAATAGCCGACTTCCTGTTGGGCTGACGTAGGGTTCTGACCCGTGTGCAAAGTTTCAAGAGTTTTTGAGCACGTTAAGGCCCCCAAAAGTGCCAAAAAGGTAGTAAAATAATAATAAGAAGAATAAATATAGCTGCGAGCAGCGATTACGGGCCCAAGCCGATGGCACCGCAACCCCGGTGCCTTTAGTTACCTAAAGTTGTGTGCTGTAGAGCTTGCATCAGTGTGGGCTCTGCAAAAGTGCGCATCGAGGGCATATATCAACCACAAAGTATGCGTGAAAAACCTTCTAAAACCTAAAATGAAAAATTAGACACCCTACAGTCTCATGGATTTAACGGTCACATGAAATAACTACACAAGACCGAAAATTCCTATGAAGTGTGCCATTTGGGACACGGCCTATGATCCTGAACCACAATAGCCACATATATGAGATAATTTAAATATAGAATAATTTTTAATGGTGTAGGTTGTCATAGCTCAATATGTTTTGCAGCACTTAAATGTGTAAATATAGAAGCCCAGTATTTATCTGGAGGTCTTTGTACAGGATTATTAATGTAATTATATTTTACACTTATGTGTTCTATGATATGCAATGGAAGTAAATTTTTATGTTTAACATGGGTGTATTCACAACACATAGCATACGATATTATATCTTAAGATTATTTATCATTATGTTGTCTCTGCCTTTTCTGTATTAATGATATTCAGAACAGAAAAACTAAATGTTCCTTAATTTTAATTAACACTAACTTTATTCTCATCTGAATTATAAATAATCAGCAGGTAGAGCCTAGGTCGCTCCCAGAACAGATTCCCATTATTTACAAAGTGAGTGAGTGAGAGTAGAGAATAGAGATGTTTGTGTGTGTGTGTGTGTGTGAGTGTGTGTGTGAGAGAGTAGATCGTATAGATGTGTGTGTGTGTGTGTGTGTGTGTGTGTGTGTGTGTGTGTGTGTGTGTGTGTGTGTGTGTGTGTGTGTGTGTGTGTGTGTGTGTGTGTGTGTGTGTGTGTGTGTGTGAGTGAGAGAGAGTAGATGGTATAGGTGTGTGTGTGTGAGTGAGAGAGAGAGAGTACATCGTATAGATGTGTGTGTGTGTGTGTGTGTGTGTGTGTGTGTGTGTGTGTGTGTGTGTGTGTGTGTGTGTGTGAGTGAGAGAGAGAGAGTAGATCGTATAGATGTGTGTGTGTGTGTGTGTGTGTGTGTGTGTGTGTGTGTGTGTGTGTGTGTGTGTGTGTGTGTGTGTGTGTGTGTGAGTGTGTGTGAGAGAGAGTAGATCGTATAGATGTGTGTGTGTGTGTGTGTGAGAGAGAGAGAGAGTAGATCGTATAGATGTGTGTGTGTGTGTGTGTGTGTGTGTGTGTGTGTGTGTGTGTGTGTGTGTGTGTGTGTGTGTGTGTGAGTGAGTGAGAGTAGAATTGTATAGATGTGTGTGTGTGTGTGTGTGTGTGTGTGTGTGTGTGAGAGAGAGAGAGAGAGTAGATTGTATAGATGTGTGTGTGTGTGTGTGTGAGTGAGTGAGAGAGAGTAGATCAGTGATCATCAACTGGCGGCCCGCGGGCCGAATGGGGCCCGCCAAGCCGTTCGATCCGGCCCGCGACTGGATTCCAAAATTGTGAGGATCAAAGAGAAAATATGTAGGCCTATTCTACACTATTAAAGCAACTAAAAGCAGCAACAACTGAGTCTCTTCTCAGTAATCACCACCATTTATGACTCTATTTAGGCTACACCCCAAAATGAGGACAGACTCGTTACACTGTTTTGTATTTATTGTTTCACACAGTTTTTTTTTAAACATAACTTTTCCTCATGCCCTTACTTAACATTTGTTTTTTATTTCAAAGTCTCAACAACATGCTTGGAACTAGCAAACTCCTCAGGACTAAAAAAGGAGGAAAAAACGATCTGGCACAATTTAAAATAGCATGGTAAATAAATAGCCTGGAACCAGAACAAAACAGGTCACAAATATTGTTCGCACAGCAAATAAAACGTTAAGTGGGCTATAGCGAAATCAAATCACAAGGCTGAAATGGACTACTATAACACTAATTAATCAATGGCTGAAGTTACATTTCCCCTCTGACACTAACTTTTTCACATCAGGCTTGGCCGCTGTCAGACTTATGCGCAAACAGTCCTCCAAAGACTGGGTTGACAGACGGTTCCTCTCGTGCGTTTTAATCGAGTTCATCTTGGAGAACACAACCTCACAGGTGTAGGTTGAACCGAACATGGTGAGCACATACATAGCCAGCGTCTTCAATGTGCCATAGATCTCGGGACAAGATATCCAAAACGCGCTCAGGCTTTCAGCACCACTGAGAGCAGCCTTCATGTCGCCTGCGGCCTGAATTTCAGCCAGCTCGCTCTGAATGGCTGCCTCGTCCAACTGCAGCATTTTCACCGCATTTGTGGAGAATTCTCCGCTTGGGGTGATGGTGAATGGGTCACACACAAATCCAATGACATCCCTGGAAATAAAAAAGTCATCAAATCTAGCAGAGAAGTTGTCTTTTAATTGTGTGATAAATATCTTCATCTTGTCTGTTACGTTGCCTTCTCCCACTGTCTTCAGTGTGTTGAAGTGCAGCAGCCTCCCTGACAACAAATCTGCGTGGAACAGATCAAGTTTGTTCCCAAAGGCTTCAAGTTTTTCCACCAAATCCAACACTGATTTTTCTTTTCCTTGCAGCTGTAGATTAAGTGTATTTAAATGGGAGAAAACGTCTGTTAAAAATGCAACGTTGCACATGTATCCCATGTCTTGCAAGATGCGGAGATGGTCAGCTGCCGCTTTGGACTTACTTTGTTTTAAAAAATCCACTACTTGGGCACGGAGTTCAACGAAGCGCTCCAGTGCTTTGCCCTTACTCCGCCAGCGCACGTCATTGTGGAGTAACAGGTCATCATGAGAAGCCTGGGATTCCAGCACGAATTTGCGGAACAGGCGGTGCTGCGTGCTTGAAGTTCCTCTGATGTGGTTAATAATTTTCATTGTTTTTTCCATCACCTCTTTGAGCTCCCCACTTAGCTTTGCGCACAGCACACTTTGATGGATGATACAATGGAGTGCGTTAGTTTTAGGAGCGACAGTCTTTATTCTGCTCACCAGACCCTTATTTTTTCCAATCATGGCAGGTGCACCATCTGTCACTGTCAGGTTGATTTTATCCAGGGACAATCCATGGCTTTTTAAAAAATCCTCCAGTTTTCCAAAGATGATGTCAGCAGTGGTGTTGTCCTCGAGTGGAAGCAATGCCAGCAGCTCTTCTCGGAAATCTTTGCCATCATAGTATCTGACAAAAACGCACAACTGTGAGATATCCGTGTTGTCAGTGGACTCATCAATAGCCAGCGAAATATATTTGGCTTCCTTGACCCCGTCAATGACAGCTCGCTGAACTTGCTCCACCAAAATGTGTACACGACGTGCATTAGTTGAGGCAGATAGAGGTACTTGTTTGACAGATGCAATAACTCTGTCCATTGATTTGTGGCATTCCGTAAGGTTGGCATGATAAATGCGTACTTTTTCAGTCCAGTCATCATTGAAGGACCTGTTTTCAATATCAACTTTGCGTTTCATAGCCTTTGAGAGTGCCATTTTACCTCTGTTAAGAGACCCTTTCCTGTCACTTCCTCGGTGTTTGTTTTTCAAGTGCTCTATAAGTTAAATTGACTTAATTGAGTTGAGGCAAAATATCTATCACCCCTGGTGTCATGATTCTGCCCTCGTGTCCTTGATTTTCTCTAGTCTTGAGGCAGGATCATGACAGAATCATGTTTTGTGTGCAAGCACATGGTCTTGTGTTTTGAGCCATGTGCTTGTGTTGTCTCGTCACGTCACCCCGCCCCCTTGTTATCCTCGTCTCGTCATTATTGTCTAGTCAGTTTCACCTGTCCTTGTCTAGTCAGCTTCACCTGTCTTTGTCATTAGTGTCTCCCTATTTAATCCCCTTGTGTTTGCTGTCCTGTGTCGGTACATTGTCTAACTTTGCGTGTTAATCCCTGTGAGTATATTGTCTGAAGACCTGTTTAATCAGTATTGTGAGTTTGTTTCCTGTCAAGACAGAGTCTTTGTTTGTCATTGTGTCTTAGTCTTGTTATACTCTGCTCCAGTCCTGTTTTACCCCCTTGTGGGTTTTGTTTTCTGTTTTGGTCCAAAATAAATAATTTGAATGTCATCTGCTGTCTGCGCCTGGGTTCTCCTTCCATCTTCTTGACAAAATGTACCGACCAGAAAAGAACCCAGCAGACGTTCAGTTCTTCTCCGCTGATCTTCAGCCTTCTGACCCGGAAATGTGGTGGCGCGTGGCTATCTCTGACAGTTCCAATGGCAAGCTTCCTTTCCCTCCCCAGGGTGAGTTGACCCTGAAGAGGTACGCCCAGGTTGTTGAGGAGAGGAGGTTCTTCCTGCCGGAGACCCTGGTCAACCGCTACCTCGTCGCGGGTCTCAAAGTCCTCCCTCCCCTTGCTTAACGAGAGAGTTTGGTCCGCCGTCCGTTTCGCAACATGGTGGACTACTTGTCTCGGAAGGAGCAGCCAGGTCCCCCTGGTTTTTCACCTCCTGCCACACTTCCAGTCATCCCTGAGGGTCGCATGTTAGCCGTCGTGACACAGGAGGACCAAGCGTCTTCCACCCTGACTCCCGATCCATCACCCGTGTCCGTCAGCCCCCGTGGAAAGCGTGGAAGACGTTTGTCGTGGGAGTCAGCGTCTGAGTCGTCCTCCACGGAATCCCCCTTGCCTGCGGTGGAGTCGCCAGCACCTGCTTCGTCTCCCTCTTCGCCCCCCTTACCGGTCTCAAGCCTGGCTACGGACTCAGCTCCGCGACCCAGAAGGAAGAAGAGGAGGAAGGGAGCCTCTTGTCCTCCGTCTCTGTCTCCCCCTGAGTCCGCGATCGCTGCCCCAGAGCCCGCTACTTCAAGCGCCGTCAATGAGCCCGCTACTTCAAGCGCAGTCAATGAGCCCGCAACTTCAAGCGCCGTCCATGAGCCCGCTCCAGCTAGCGCCGTCCATGAGCCCGCTCCAGCAAGCGCCGTCCATGAGCCCACTCCAGCAAGCGCCGTCCATGAGCCCGCTCCAGCAAGCGCCGTCCATGAGCCCGCTCCAGCTAACGCCGTCCATGAGCCCGCTCCAGCTAGCGCCGTCCCAGAATCTACTGAGAGACTTGCGGCCGATCTAGCCGCAAAAGAGGTTCTGAAATCGGTTTCTGCTCGTCAGGAGATGCCCATCTTCCTTGCTGCCAAGACCCTCTCTGATTATTTGTCTTGTCTTGCTAAAATCCTCGAAGTCCCTGTTTGTCCTGTCTTGTCTCCAGCCCCCGAGCCTGCCGCTGTGATCGCTGCACCCAGTCCTGCCCCTTCGCCTGCTATGTCCGCCGTCAGGAGTCCCGTTTCCTCACCCTCTGTCTCTGAATCTGTTGCTGCTACCACTGAAGCAGTATCCCAGTCTGTCTCCACTAATTCCCGGACTGTTTCTCCGTTCGTCCCTGTCACCACCAGCCCCCGGACTGTTTCTCCGTTCGTCCCTGTCTCCACCAGCCCTCGGACTGTTTCTCCGTTCGTCCCTGTCTCCACCAGCCCCGGGACTGTTTCCCCGTTTGTCCCTGTTACCACTAGTCCCCGGACTGTTTCCCCGTTTGTCCCTGTCACCACTAGTTCCCGGACTGTTTTCCCTGTCGCCACTAAACCCCGTACTGTTTTGTCCAAGTCCCCCCCTCGTGT
>NW_027508708.1:140000-152500 GCF_051911475.1 Siphateles boraxobius | reverse complement strand
AAACAGTGGGCGGAGCCTACATGAATATTGTGCATCTGTAGAAACAGTGGGCGGAGCCTACATGAATATTGTGCATCTGTAGAGGCAGTGGGCGGAGCCTACATGAATATTGTGCATCTGTAGAAACAGTGGGCGGAGCCTACATGAATATTGAGCGTCTGTAGAGGCAGTGGGCGGAGCCTACATGAATATTGTGCATCTGTAGAGGCAGTGGGCGGAGCCTACATGAATATTGTGCATCTGTAGAAACAGTGGGCGGAGCCTACAAATATTGAGGGTCTGTAGAGGCAGTGGGCGGAGCCTACATGAATATTGTGCATCTGTAGAAACAGTGGGCGGAGCCTACATGGATATTGTGAATATTCATGAGTTTCCCGGGCATGCGAGTGGAACTGCTCATTTTAGTTCACTCAGAGGTTCACTCCTCGTTTCTCACAGGTTTAATGGGTTATTTCAAAAAAGGTAAATATAGTTTCAGCGCGAACTTAAACTACAATTGTGTATCGTTTCGTAAAGTTCATAGTGTTTTTATTAGTTTGCATGTTTTTTTGCATTCGTTAATGACTGAATGATTGCAGGCATTCACTTCGTGTAGGCCTATATAAAGAACAGCAAACTTCAACTCGTTCATTTCGTGGTGCTTTTCCTTTGTACATTGCAATGCTTTAAAACTGTCTTTTGTCGTCATTTGTTGAATGTCACTGCAATAAAAAATATTAACATTTTTATTACAAAGAAATTATAAATTTACAAAAAAATATCACAGGTTCCACTTTTACTGTAAAACCAGAAATTCCAGAACACCTGAATGATTACAGCAACACTTATTTCCAACAGAAGAACAGATATAGAATATAAATACTTTAACCATTACCATTTAATTTATTTATTGCTAAGCTCTTCTGATACCTTACCTTATGAAGCTTTAAAACTGTCATCTCTGGCAATAATCTCTGGGAAATAACTCCACTTTAACCTGTTATCATAACACTGAACAACTAAACACAGTGTTTCGTAATATAACTCTATCGTGGGGACAGATACACGTGTGTCTCAACCAGTGGCGGCTGGTGAAAAATATCTGAGGTGGGGCTGTGTCATATTCTGTCGGATTCAATAGTCTGGTAACATGGGAGTCTTTTAGTGTAGTGGCTTCGAGGTTGTGGAATGCTCTTCCTCAAGACATCCGTCCAACATCCACCCTTCTCTCCTCCAAAAACACATATTTGATCTGATTCTGTATATTACTCTTCAGCTCACAGTCTGTAAATTAAACATCGTTATTGATATGGTAATTGTTTGAATCCCTCTTTGTTTGTATCTTTAACCTAACTTTGTAAGTGACCTCTGTATATTAGGCCTACTTTCTGCCCTTGGTGTGTGTATTGTGCTTTGGTGTTGATTGTTCTCTTCCTTAACCCAGTCCCAGTGGTTCTCAATCTTTTTAGAGTTGTACCCCATGAGGCTTTTAACATCTTACTCCGTACCCCCACTCTTCAGTCACACCTTTTTCAGTAAGGGACAATAATTGCCCCTTAAATCGATTTAAATTTGAAAAAAAAATTCAATAGAGAAATGAACAATGATGGTAAAAACAAAGTGATGGTTTTAAATGTTAAATTAAAACTGCCAATAGGTGGTGAGTCATCAAATCAAATCAAATCAAATCAAATCCTTTTATTGTCACACAACCATATACACAAGTGCAACAGTGGGTGAAATTCTTAGGTGCAGTTCCGAGCAACATAGCAGTATGACACGATGTGACGAAAACAATTACAGCAAACATCAGATTTACATAGATTACACATCTAATGTGCGCACAATTACTCACAGTACCATATACACTAACAGAACAATAAATAATATACAATGTACAATATACAACAGTTTACAATATACAACAATATACAATATACAACAATTTACATATACAACAGTATACAAAAATACAAAAAGAGGTAATTATACATAGAGTAGATACTCGTAAGGTGCAAATATATATATATATATATATATATATATATATATATATATATTATGTAAATGCAGTAGGTTATGTTGTGCTGTGTTGACAGTTAGAATGTTTATGGTTATTGATCATGAGGGATCAAGAGTTTAGAAATCTAATTGCTTGTGGGAAGAAGCTGTCATGGAGTCGGCTGGTGTGTGTCCTGATGCTGCGGTACCGCCGGCCTGAGGGTAGCAGTGAGAGCAGCCCATGGCTCGGGTGGCTAGAGTCTCTGATGATCCTCCAAGCTTTCTTCACACACCGCCTGGCATAAATATCCTGGAGGGAGGGAAGCTCACCTCCGATGATACGGCTGGCAGTGCGCACCACCCTTCGCAAGGCTTTGCGGTTACGGCTGGTAGTATTGCCATACCAGGCAGTGATGCAGCCAGTCAGGATGCTCTCGACGGTGCTGGTGTAGAACTGTGTGAGGATGTGGCGGTTCATTCCAAACTTCCTCAGCCGTCTCAGGAAGAAGAGGCGCTGATGAGCCTTCTTCACGACGGCCTCAGTGTGGACGGACCATGTGAGTTCCTCTGTGATGTGGACACCGAGGAACTTGAAGCTGCTGACTCTGTCCACCGGTGCTCCATTGATGGTGATGGGGCTGTGTTCTCTGTCGTTCTTCCTGAAGTCGACCACTAGCTCCTTGGTTTTGCTGATGTTGAGGGAGAGGTTGTTCCTCTGACACCAGTGCGTCAGAGTGAGCACCTCCTCTCTGTAGGCCGTTTCATCGTTGTCGGTGATCAGACCTACGACCGTAGTATCATCAGCAAACTTGATGATGGAATTAGAGCTGTGAGTTGCCACGCAGTCATATGTGTACAAGGAGTACAAGAGTGGGCTGAGAACACAGCCCTGTGGGGCTCCAGTGTTGAGGGTCAGTGATGAGGAGATGTTGCTGCCTATTCTAACCACCTGGCGTCTGTTTGACAGGAAGTCCAGGATCCAGCTGCACAGCAAGCTGTTTAAGCCCAGAGCCCGGAGTTTCACATCAAGCAAGGAGGGCACTATGGTATTGAATGCTGAGCTGTAGTCTACAAATAGCATTCTCACATATGTGTTCCTCTTTTCCAGGTGGGAGAGAGCAGTGTGTATTGTAGATGCAATAGCATCATCAGTGGAGCGGTTATTGCGGTATGCAAACTGCAGTGGGTCTAGTGAGGAAGGTAGAACAGAGCAGATGTAATCTCTGACTAGTCTCTCAAAGCATTTACTGATGATGGGGGTCAGAGCAACAGGGCGCCAGTCATTTAAGCAGGTGATGTTGGTTTGCTTCGGTACAGGTACGATGATGGACGTTTTGAAGCATGTGGGGACTACAGACAAGGAGAGGGACCAATTGAAAATGTCCGTAAAAACACCAGCTAGTTGGTTCGCGCACTTTCTGATGACGCGGCCCGGAATACCGTCTGGACCCGCGGCTTTACGGATGTTCACCCGACGGAAAGATCGGGTTACATCCGCTACAGAGACGGAGAGTGTACTAACCTCTGTAGCTTCAGCCGCGAGAACTCTCTCCGCGAGGGGGATGTTAGTTCCCTCAAATCGAGCATAAAAAGTGTTCAGCTCATCTGGGAGAGAGGCAGTGTTGTTCACTGTGGAGTTTATGTTTACTTTATAGTCCGTAATGCTATTAATTCCCTTCCACATGCTTCTAGAGTTGGTGGTGTTGAACTGTCCTTCAATCTTGTCCCTGAATTGGCGTTTTGCTGCTCTGATAGTTTTTCGGAGGGCATAACTTGCTTGTTTTTGCTCCTCCGCACTCCCGGAGTTAAAAGCGGAGGTCCGCGCGTTGAGTGCTGCACGAACATCGCCATTAATCCATGGTTTCTGGTTCGGGTAAATCCGTATTGTTTTGATCGGAACAACGTCTTCTACGCACTTCCTGATGAAACAGGTTACGCTATCAGCATAAGCCTCGATGTCGTCATCAGAGGCCGACCGGAACATCTCCCAGTCCGCGTGATCAAAACAGTCCTGAAGCATAGAGTCTGATTGGTCCGACCAGCACTGGATCGTTTTGAGGGCGGGTGTTTCCTGTTTCAGTTTCTGCCTGTAAGCGGGCAGAAGGAGAACGGAAGAGTGATCCGATTTGCCAAAAGGTGGGCGGGGGAGGGATTTGTAGCCATCCCGGAAAGGGGAGTAGCAATGATCCAAAACCCGGTCCCCTCGTGTGTTAAAGTTTATGTGTTGGTGGTATTTAGGTGCTATTTTCTTAAAGTTGGCTTTGTTAAAGTCCCCGGACACAATGAACGCGGCCTCAGGGTGCGCGGTTTCCTGCTCGCTTATTTCCCCATACAGTTCCTTTAGTGCCCGGTCTGTGTCGGCTTGTGGGGGAATGTACACAGCCGTGATAATGACCGCTGTGAATTCCCTCGGTAGCCAGAATGGTCGACACAGAAGCATGAGAAATTCCAGATCAGGAGAGCAGAAAGACTTGATAGAATGTACGTGCCTCTGATCACACCAGGATTTGTTGATCATAAAACATACACCTCCACCTCTGCTTTTACCTGAGAGGTCTTTAACTCTATCCGCTCGGTGCACTGAGAACCCCGCGGTTTCGATGGCCGAGTCTGGAATCTCAGCAGACATCCAAGTTTCTGTAAGGCAGATAATGCAGCAGTCCCTCGTCTCCCGTTGGAAAGAGATCCGCGCTCTCAACTCACAGAGCTTGTTGTCTAGAGACTGAACGTTTGCTAGCAGAATACTGGGAAGCGGGGGTCGATTTGCACGCCGTCTTACTCTGACAAGAACGCCGGCTCTTCTTCCCCTTCTCCGGCTGCGTTTCCGCGGCCAAGCTGCCCAGACAAAGGGCTCCGCTGCCGTGTTTGTAAACAGCGGGGCATCACTGAAGAAATGAAAGTCCGGTTTTCGGTGTTCGATTGCGGAACCAATGTCCAAAAGTGTTTGTATGTCGTACTGAATAAGACAGACAACATCCAAGACAAAAAACAAAAGAACTGTAAACAGAACAAACAAAAAACTACCATGTTGTGACGGAGCTCGCAACGCAGCAGCCATACTCGGCGCCATCTTGAACTATCAATATATGTCAAGTCATTCATTCAGTAACGAAGCAAGTGGATGTATTTATGAATTAATAATTGAATCATCGACTCTAATGATTCGTTCAAAGCCGCAGATTTGTTCACAAACACTGCTGTGCGCTGCAGTTCTGCTGTGGCTTTCGTTAGAGCTGTTATTTTGTTGTAAAAAATACTGACAACTGTGTTATAGCCTAAATGAACATCACTTAATATTGATATATCGTTTGTTGAACTGTTGTATAAAATCAGTGTCACACTTGCAGTTGTGTGGACCTTCATATAATGTGATCAACATTAAACACAGGAACTCACACATGGAATTTGTCTGTATCAAAGAGAGTTTGAATCTTATATCGATCTCCATGCACAGCCTGTGTCTATATTGTTCTGCATGCTAATAAGTGCTAAATCTCTTATTTTACAAAGGTACATTGTCTAGAACGGTGGTATAGTGCGATTTTCTAAGGCAGCAATCTGCACGAGGATGTCATGTATTTACAGAATTTTACCTGATAGAAAAACATGCTCAGTTTAAATCTTATTTTAAGGTGAGGTCGACTTAAATGAACGACAAAATTCAGCATTTTGTTCCCGTACCCCCTTCTGTCACCTCACGTACAACAGTTTGAGAACCATTGCCTTTAACGTTACATATCTTTGTAAAGTGACCTTGGGTGTTGGAAACACACTATATAAATACAAATAATAATAATTATTATTATTAATAACCACCCAAACACATTTTAACACAAACTGCATGATACCAGTGCTTTGTGATAAAGTCAGTAATTATTTAATGCCATATTACAAGGCTGAGGCATTCTTACACAAAAAAAACAAATTGCACAAACTTTCCATTTGCATTTGAAATTTAACTCAAACTGTTTACTTTCTCAGACAGGTGCTGCTTCCCTCACTCCGGCAACTGTCCATACTGGATCTGTCACTGTTGTTTTAAAAAGTAATCACCAGTCACATAAGGATAATAAGCTCTTCATTGTGGAGTGTGCATGGTGAAGTGAACGTCTTCTTAGAAAAAAAACTTTTGCCGATATCTTCGGATCGGATAGGTTTACGTTGTTCAAATTTCCCACGATCACAGAGGACACTAATACACATGTGCACAGCAAAAATCACAACTTGTGCTTGCTGCAAGCAAGTTATTTTAGGTGTCTCAACTGTACACACTCTACCCTGTATTTGTTGCGAAGAGGCGGAGTCAGGAGAATCCATTTGCAGCATTTATTAGAATAATAAAAACAGGCAGGGTCCAACAGTGGCAAACAGAACAGAGAAGGCAAGGCTGAGACAAACCAGGTAAACAGGCAAAGGGTCGAGGCAGGCAGAGAGAATCAGAGTCCAGTAAACAGTCCAGGGTCAGGGCAGGCAGAGAAGGGTCAGCAACGATAAGCAATCCAAGATCAACACAGGAATCAACCTCGGGGAAATAACGCTCAGAAATGATGGCCGGGGCAGATCAAGACATCGCACTGAATGAGTGTGTGAATGAGGCTTATATGAGTGTGTGTGAATGAGGTGCAGGTGTGAGTGCAATCAGTCCCAGGTATGAGGCATGATGGGAATTGGAGTTCGATGGGTAAAGTTAATATTCCGGAGACGGTTCCCTCCGGTGGTGAAGAGGAGGTGGTGCGGAAGCCTGCTCCGTTACAATATTCTTAAGTATGAAATAATTATATTTTTATTTCTAGCAATATAGTGACATAAAACAAAGGCAGTATTCACCAGTATGAAGAATGGACAGGGAAAAAAATAAGAGAATTCTTTCTTTTGCGGCAATAAAAATCTCCACGGATCCAGAGAGCCCGTTTGTGTCATGAAAGTAGACAGAGCTCGGGACATTTAGACTGGAGTTTGGTTTTCGGATTTGAACGATCTAAAATTGGGTTAATAACACAATTCAGATCCCCACCAAATGAAACGGTGTGAGTTTAAGTTGGGTAAGAGTGAAATCATTTTTTAAATGAAATTAACATCGTCCCAGTTAGGGTGTAAACACATACCAGGGCAACAAGAGTGTGAAACAAATTAATGTCACAATAACAAAACGTCCATGGGGGTCTGAAACACATTTGAAGCATACAACTGTACTTTCATATGAATTAGAATCTCTGTTCCTCTTGTTTTACTGTTGAAGTGGGAATGTAAGACTTGACCAATCCAGTCTCATATGATCTGCTATCTGTAAATGTGTTTCCTGCAGAAATGCTATTTCAGAATTCGATTTTTTAATATGGGCAAAGATACAAGCTCTTTTATTCGGCCCAATCATACCTTTAATGTTCCAGCTAGTGAACCGAATGGTAGACCCTCCTGTCCTATTTGTATCACACATTAATCAATCATTAGGTTATAAAGAATATGTCTCAAATGTATGACAAGCAGGTACAGAGAGCGAGAGAGAAACAAACAAACAAACAAAAAGTGACCAAAAATTTGGTGGTTACTATCCAACCATGAAGAAACCGTGATTTTTTTTGAACAGACCTTGAGCATAAAAAAATCCAGGTTATCCTAAACATTGATACATTATTAGTAGAACTGTTTCGCCTCCTCCGGTGTATTGAATATGAAAGTTTCTTCATTAAAAGTCACTCTCAGGCGAGCCGGGTAGAGCAACTAAAATCATTTGCCCTTCTGCTAGAGTGATTGTTTGATGCCATTATAAGAAGCCCGTTTTCTTTACAGGGTAGCGTTGAGATCTGGGTAGATTCTGATGGGATTCCCCTTGTATTTCGTATCATGCTGCCTTGCCCATCACAGTAATCGCTCCTGGAACCTGTGAAAGCACACCACAAATGGACGTGGTGATCGTTGCGCTCTCTCAAGTGTTGTTGGCTTGTCGAAGACCTCCATGCCGTCATCTCTAGCAACAACTCTGCAACAAACGTAATGGGGTCTTGACCGTTTTCGCTCCCTTCCGGAACGTTTGCGATCTGTTCTCCAAATCTTGAATGCAGTCGAGGAGAGATTTATTATTGTATTTTTGGCCGCTATCAACTTTTCAAAATTCTCCCCAACCAGGGATTCTGGCCAATTTGCATTTAGAGAGCTTTGTAAAGGACTGATAGATTCCTGAATGAAGACAGAAATGTCTTCCCTATTACTTATACGTTGTTTAGTTAATTCAGAAATCAACTGGTCCATGGAGACCGATTAAAAAGTTTCTATCATGGCCTGTTTTTTGAGATTGGAAGTATGGCTGCCAGCTTACCGGCAATGCTAGCAGTAGCTCTCGTGGTCGGTGGAACTGAAGGGTGGGCTTGCTTCTGCTTAGAATTACTCATAATTCATCCAGCGATGTTCTAAATACGTATATCAACAATGACTGACGCTATATGGGGCACAACAGGTTTAGTTTAACAATGTTGGTTGGGAGCCCTACTTCCTTACACCTCACACCATCATGACTATACCGGAAGTCCTACTTGCCTTTTTACCTGACAGTTTGAGAGAAGTGACTAGCTCAGTAAAATGAACCTCGAAGTAAAAAATGCATTCCTACAGCTCTTTTTTTTTTTTTGGTGTTGATTCAAATCGATCTCATTTGGAACAAAAGCTTGCCCTTTTATGCTATACATTCTCTGTTTCAGATCTTGAGCTCCTGAAAGCACTCAGGGCCTTTATAGATAAGATGGATGAATACAAAGCACATTAAAGTGGAGTTCTGATGCCTCAGACCAGACCTGGCCAACAAGAACTGTACCCAGACAGTGGCCTCTTATTGTCCTCTACAAGCCTGACAGCTATTCTCCCTGACGCAAGAAAGGACTGCCTTCATCTTTTCCATCTACTGTTTGATCAGTTCTTCACTCCTAAGGAATGCGCCAATGCGGTTGGTCTAGCGATGTCTACATTTGTGGTCCAGGAGTGCCATCTCTGGCTCAACCTGCCTGATATGAGGGAGACCGACAGGCTGGGCTCTTCGGTGACGCAGTGAAGAACGTCGCCCAGCAGTTCTCGGCCGCCCAGAAACTCACGAAGGTGATCTGGCACATCCTGCCCCGGCGACCAGCTGCTGCCTCCACCCGCCCGCCAGTCGTAGATCCTCCGCCTGCGTCCCCCTGCCGCCACCTCCGCTCCCGCTAGGCCTCAGCAGCAGCCTCCACCCAGGCTGTCCAGCCCGTCTCAACCGCTGCCAAAACAGGTGGCAAGCGCAGGTACAAGTCTACGAAAACAAAGGATAGGGGACCTGCACACATTTCCGGCCGACTAATCGTATCCTGAAATGTGCCCAAGGTTCCAAACATTCCCTTCCAGGATCAGGTGGTGAACCTGCAAGCGCTGCCCCCGGAGGAGGCAGACCCAGCCCTGGCTTTTCTCTGTCTCGTTCGTGCTCTGCGCCTATACGTGGGCTGCAAAGCCTCAGGACCTCATACCAGCTCTTCGTCTGTTACGGAGACCTGCAGAAGGGAAAGGCTGTCTCCAAGCAGAGGATGGCCCACTGGAAAGTGGAAAGACGATGCCATCGTCTTGGCATATCAAACCCAGGACGCACCGTGCCCCCTCAGCTTGCGAGCCCACGCCACTAGGAGTGTTGCTTCTCCAGGTGAGTTCCCCCATTATCCGAACCCTGTTGAGTTCCTCCGCACTCCCCGGCAGTCGGACGTGGCGGAGCATCTGATGCCAGGCCTAACACTCGTATGCATTGGTGGAACCTGTGGTAGGCTGGGTCCCTTATGTTGTGATCCCGACGGCGATACCATTTGTGTATTCTTTCCCTTGGCAGAGCCCGCTCTGCCATCTCTGACTGGTGTTGCCCGCCCCCCTACTCAGGCCGGAGTCACCTCAGTGACATTACATATGTTGTACTGCCCAGAAACGCCCAGTCCATATGTGTAACTCCCACATGATTCCTCCCTACGGGCAGCATGTGGCTTCCACAGCATCTCCCTTTCCACTGGAAGGGCACACTTTCCCAGTGTTATCCAATAATCTGACTGAATGGGTCATGCGGAACAGCATGACTCTCTCGGCGTAAGCCCTGTCCCATCGATCAGGAGGCTTACACTAGGCGCTGGTAGGTGGCAGCAATAGGTGGCGTTTTACTTGGGATGCCAATTCGTCTATACGTCTACGTACGTGAAACGTGACTGACTGAAAGGGAACATCTCGGTTACGTATGTAACCCGTGTTCCACGAAGGAGGGAACAGATACAAACATCGACGTACAGACGAATTTGGATCGCGCCAGGGAGCCCTATCATCTTCGAGTGTTAACAGAATGAGCCAACGTTTGTACGTCGACGTTTGTATCCATTACCTCCTTCAGGGAACGAGGGTTACATATGTAACCGAGACGTTTAAAGTTATAGGTATTATTTTGATTCTGGTTCATTCTAAAAGAGTCTTGACAATACAGCAAAACAAAGAGCTCTCCTGTGTTTTCTCTCACCACATTCTTAGTTTTGATTCATTATTGTTTCTCAGAACTTTCTCATGTTCTATTTTTATTTCTCATTAAGAATTAGAGAAATATGTAAAGACAAAGTTGAAACCTAAATACGACCAAATTCTTCAAAGAGAATAACCACTGTATATCCTGAGCTTAGAAAGAGCAACATCTGAGCAATAAAATGTTTCTCTAATGAGTCTTGAATGAGATGACAGCAAGACCATAAAGAGATGCCCTGTGCTTTCAGAACATTCTCAGTTTTGAATCCTTTTCTTTCAGATATTTCTCATGTCTGATTTGTCTCTATTTTTATTTCTTCTAAGGAATTTTATGTTAAACATCTGAAACTTTGTTCATATTAAAATGAGAGATATATGAGAACCACAACTAAGTCTCCTGAGTGTGATTTCAATAAAGCAACTTAGTTTCCTTAACGTCTGAGCTTTATTAACATAAAAGCTTTTGTGCAAACACAAATGTGACTCCTAGAAAACTGGCAAACTTGTGTTTTTCCTTAAGCATCAGCATCTTAACTCTTAGCAAGCACTTGGTCGCCACCTAATGGATAAGGGACACATTACCTATAACACATTAAACTGTTTTATATCACATCACCCTTCCTTATGAGTTACTTAACAAATGTAACATTGAACTATGAAATTACTAGAGTTAGAAAACAACATTTCTTTTCACCTTTTTTTTCTCTTGTCTTCCTTTTATCTCACAGAGTCCTTGTATCTCTGTGGAGTTGTGACAATTCGTCCAGACCTTGTTTTCACCCTTTTCGCTGAAAGGATTTCAGTGTGACTGGAATCAGACTCAGGTAGACACGTTCCTGGTTGTTCATACTGCACTGGAACGTCTGGGATGTTATCAGGCTTAGTTGATCCTGACCATGAACTTCATTTGGCCCCTGTGTCTGTTGAACTGAAGTAGATGCTGGTTCATTGTCACTGGCTGTAGGCATCAGCATCGGTCAGCACACTGGAACAGTAGGCCACTGGTTTCAGCTGGCCGTCATGGTCCTGCAGTGAAACACCCCCCAGACCGTAGCTGCTCGTAGTATCTGCGCTGACGACTGTGGGCTTTGTAACAGCTGAATAATGCAGCATTTACCGGGGTCTGGGACAGCGCAGAAGGCAGCTCATATCGAGCAAGAGAAGACAGATTACTGTGGACCGCACCAGTATCTGACACTCTTTTAGTCTGACGCCGACTCGTAGTAACTCAGAGGTTAGAAGAAGAAGGAAGGCTGTAACTGCGTCCATTGCTCCGATGTATATACCGCCTTTGTCTCAACAGGCCCGGCATTTCGACAATAAACATAAGTGTCTTTTTGCAAGCGATAGCTCTGCTTTAAGTTCAACAGTTGGTGTGCAGAGTACCTTACAGTCATGCTCCGTGAGTCCAGGACCACAGCAGCCCCAATCCAGCGTAAGTTCCCAGCAACACCACAGGGCAAATCCACCGATGAAGCTCCTGAGACCTCCAGAGAACGCAGACTGATAAAAGCAGCCATCCAAAGTGTGTGAAATAGTCTCGCCACATGTGGAGAATTACTTGATAACTAAAAACAGCAGGGTTACAGAACCCGCGTTAGCATTAAAACAAACAGACGTGAGTGGAGCGGCAGCCCAAACCCACCAGGGCACCCAGTCAACCGGTAGCCCCGATGGGATGGCCCTGCAGGGGGACAGGACCAGGACATGGCAATGGCAGACCTGGGCCGTGGGGCTTTGGGTTATTTTAACGTAAAAACAACCATCCAGACATACAGTGTGACTACTGACTCTAATAAGCCAGCTCTTTTAATGAATCATTCAAAGACTCGCAAACTCATGAGTTACATGTCTGAATCAGCCTGATAAATCACTCACTGAAAGAACTCACTGAATATGGCACCTGAATCTGACTCTTTTGTTTGATTGTTTGTTAATAAATGACATTTAAAATTAATGACAGACAACCTTAAATTAATCAAAGATGATATGATCAGTCTTAGAGAATATTTAAACAAAATTGT
>NW_027508708.1:132500-135000 GCF_051911475.1 Siphateles boraxobius | reverse complement strand
AGCAGCGTTATCGCTCTCTGTAAACCGTTCAATCAGGAGTGTTGAAACAGTGCCGTCGTCAGATGTCCATAAACCCGATCACGGTTCTGTCCTGCAGGAGTGGAGGAACACGAGCGGACGGGCAGCATCGCATCGAGAGAGTTCACTGACGGGAGAACCAGTGTCGCTCACCGTTTCTTCTTAAACACAAGATCAGACTGTGTCTGTTGAGGCTCATGTGGGCTTGAATAAAGGTTTTAACACATTAAGACACATTTGCACACAGACTTTATTAAATGTAACTGATTATACATCCAGCATTAATTAAACACATGTTAATCCAGTAACAGTGAAACAGTGAAGTGGACAAAGATGGTTAGAGATATTAATTAAAATAAGAGAAAGACAGGTCAGGATTATGAAATCATGATCAGAGTATGAAGAATTAATAATAATAATAATAATAATAATAATAATAATGCATAAGTCTTATATAGCGCTTTCCAAGGAACTCAAAGACGCTTTACAAATCAAACAAACAAACAAACAATGATGAGAGTGTTATTAGAGGTTGTAGGCAAGCTGAAACAGGTGGGTTTTGAGCAGTTTTTTGTAGGTGGTCAGTGAATCTGAGTTTCTAATGTGGATAGGGAGTGAGTTCCAAAAGGGTGGGGGCAGCGATGGCGAATGCTCGATCCCCCAAAGTTCGGTGCATTGATTTGGTGATGGGTTTGAGAAGGCCCGAGTCGGCAGAGCGGAGGCATCGGGAGGGGTGGTGACGCCCCTCCCAGTTATTATTGAATTAATACCAGTTATTACCAACACCAGTCAAAGATGTATATTAATGTCAAATTATACATTTTTAGCTCATAGGCTGAAGACTAAACTAGATACAACCCCCTGTCCTGGGTCTTTTGTGGCCTGGGGGTGGTGGTAGGCTTGGGAAAATTATAACACTATTCACGTTGTAATCTGTGGCCAGTTGTGTCTGTAGGGCTGTAATTGATAATTTCTCCACTCTGTTATTGTTATCAGGTCCAAAGTAACCCTTCTCTATGTACACACCGTTCTTCACACAACAGGTGGCTCTCCAGTAATACTTTGAGACAGTAAAAGTTTTGGTATCTGTATGTTGGTCTCAGGAACTACACCAGTCACTACATAAGTTACAGTATCACTATCACAGGAGTTCAGATCTTCAATAACTTTCTTCTCATGCTCCTTCCATTGATCCTGATTGAAATCTGAGTCCTGGTCAGGGTGGAGGTGGACAGCATGGAGACATGATCATACATGTGCTGAACTGGGTACAGGTGACCTCTGTCATAGCCAAGCTTACTAGAGCCTTTATGATCACGATTCACAGCCTGATTATTCCTCGTTTTGCGACCGTTAGGTGCCATACATGGCTCATCATTAGGATCATCCAGCTAAAGGACATGAGAGAGAGAAAACAACTCAAGACTGTTCCTGTCAAAATTCACATTAATTATTGTCATTTTAAATAAATATACTGGTCCCACTTTAATTTAGGTGTCTTTAACTACCATATACGAACATTTGAATTAATCATTTGATAATCATTGAGAGTAAATGAGGATCCTCCATGTTGTGCTGTACAGAGTTGCATAAAGAAACTTTTGCTGATCGTCGTCGTCCCAAACACACTGGCAGATGTACTTGACTGTGGTGCCTGGTGGTGGTGTGAATTGAGGAGGGTCATTATTCAAAAAGAACCGACTGCATTTAGCAAACCCCTGCGAAAGCTCACTCAGAGAGAGGCAAGGCAACAGAAGAAACACAAGAAGCTTCATGATGGAGCTCAAACTGTGAGAAACTGAACCTGGATCTCTGTGTCAGAAGAGAGAGAATATAGATGTGTGTGTGTGTGTGTGTGTGTGTGTGTGTGTGTGTGTGTGTGTGTGTGTGTGTGTGTGTGTGTGTGTGTGTGTGTGTGTGTGTGAGAGAGTAGAGAATATAGATGTGTGTGTGTGTGTGTGTGTGTGTGTGTGCGTGTGCGTGTGCGTGTGCGTGTGAGTGTGGTGTGTGTGTGTGTGTGTGTGTGCGTGAGGACTCTGTGTTATTCATCTGATATATTATATATTAAATATATTAAAATATCTAATATTATTAGAATAATTCAAAATCTCAGATAATTAGAATATTAAATGAAATCAGTAAAAAAAGGATTTTAAATACAGAAATGTCAGTCCTCTGTAAAGTATAAACATGCATATGTATATAGTTATATATAGTAAATATATTAGTTTCACCTTTTAATTTGAATTACTGAAATACATAAACTGTTGCATGATATTCTAATTGTTTGAGTTTCACCTGTAAAGTACTTGCATCTAAGACCATACACTGTGTACCTTTTTGTAATAATAGTGTACCAATACATACCATATAGGCTTTTAAAAAATTACAGGGTACATATCTATGCTTGTCAGGAGCCATTCAAACACAACATCCTTCACCACACAACGATCACTCTCCCCAGAATACTAATCACCTGCAC
>NW_027508708.1:102500-127500 GCF_051911475.1 Siphateles boraxobius | reverse complement strand
ATTATGCTCGTGTGTGTGTGTGTGTGTGTGTGTGTGTGTGTGTGTGTGTGTGTGTGTGTGTGTGTGTGTGTGTGTGTGTGTGTGTGTGTGTGTGTGTGAGTGTGTGTGAGTGTTGTTATCTCCACTACTTAAGTTCAGTTCTGTTTGAGTTTCATGTTCTCATCGTGTGTGTGTTGTGTTGCACTGCTTATCTGAGTTGACATTTGACTTGTTTATTATTAAAGCCGGTTATACTCCATTCCTCTTCATCATGTGTTTGTCTTGCACCACACAACCCGTGACAGCTGATTTACCTGTATTACACAAACATACACTTTAGATGATCTGTAAGTCATCATGTGGCCTTCTGGGTAACACTTTAGATTACAGCCCGGAGAGTACTGCGTAATTAAAGCGATTTTACAGCATAACTGTCTGTAATTAAAGTGTACCTATAGTATAAAGTACTTGCATGTAAGAACATACACTGTGTACCTTTTTGCAATAATAGTGTACCAATACATTCCATATGGGGTTTTAAAAAAAATACAGGGTACATATCTATGCTTTTATATAGTTTTTTTTTAACAAAAGTGCACTGAAAACTAAAACAATTGCAACTTTTGCCTAAATACTGAGGAAATATACTGTTGTTTCATGTAGTTACAGTGTAAGTACAATAAAAATACACACAATCTAATATCACTGACTCTGAAACCTTTATTTGAAAAACAACTTAATTCAAAACAGATTTACATCACTTCTTTTTCGTTTAAAACTGCTTTTTTAAATAAAAAACACATCTGTGTGAATACATATAATGCAAGCTCATGTGTTCCTAAAAGTTGGGGCATCAAAGAGCACATACAGTAATAACTGCAGTAATACACACGACCCCAGTGGAGGATCAATGTCTTCTGAAGGGAAACGATAAGTGTTTGTAAGATTAAACTTTTTAAACTGTGAGTGACTGTGACTATCGCTTCAGACCAACTGTAATAAGTTGTTTTTCAAATAAAGGTTTCCGAGTTCGTGATATTAGATTGTGTGTATTTTTATTGTACTTACCTTGTAACTACATGGAACAAGAGTATATTTCCCAGTATATATAATAAAATGAAATAGACTTAGCTTAACTTGCCTTGAAACATGTTAACCCAAACTTAAACATCTGCACTTTTGCTAGAAAAAAAAATACTGTATAAATGCATAGATATGTACCCTGTAATTTTATAAAAGCATATACAGTATGTATTGGTACACCATTATTACAAAAAGGTACGCAGTGTATGTTCTTGCTAAATTGTTCCCAAATGTAAGATTGTTGTATCATGATAGTAGAATAAGTAGCTCTTAATTATATATACTGTTAGTATTATAGAACTGTTTAATTCTCCTGGTTGTCACCCCTTTATTCCCCAAACTTTACATATTGTTCCCTTATACTTATACAAAGTACTTTATATGTTGTTACGGGTGTGGTGCAGGTTGAAGGAGTCAAATAGCTCCAATTCAAACATTTACTCATGAATCCAAACACAGATACAGGGATGACGGGCAGAAGGATAACACTCACATAAACCACCAGTAACATTAACGAGAACCGACAAACACTAACTGGGCAGAAGGAACTTAAATACAGAGACTAATGAACAATAACAAGGTGAGGACAGGTGACACGGATGATGAAGACGATGAACTGGTGGGTGATTGAGGGAGTGAGTTCAGGTGTGGAGACAAGGAGGATTCTGGGAAGTGTAGTGCAGACGATGACTGTGACATATGTACACTATAATTACCGAACGTTACGCTGTAAATTCGTCTTAATTACGCAGTACTTTGTGGGCTGTAATCTAAAGCGTTACCAAATAATGCAACAAAGTTTGTCTCGGCAGGTCTAGAAGAAAATAGTGTCACAGTCCAGCTAAAGTAAATTAAGTGATGGTTAATTTCTGTTGTAAAAAAGTTATTAATTTAGTTCATATATACATGTATAGCCACTCTGGAGAAAACCGTGATGTCATCGTCCAGCTCAGTTCAGTTCTCATATAATGGTGTCAATGCAGGAGATCAATAATATTGTTGAATTTTAAATGTCTCCAACTAAGCAAGACGAAAGCCAGAGGCGACAGTGAAGGAACACAAACTCCATCAGGGACAGAATGGAGAAACCCTTGTGAGAAAACAGACTCAGTCTCAGTTCTGCTCTGGCCAACGAATGAACAGTGTGTGATGATGATTCAGGCATTACAGGTCAGAGGTCAGACTGGATCAGGACATTCAGAATATTATCAGGTCTTGTTGAAGATCGGAGTCACGTTGGTATAGAGACGGGTTTGAGTCACCAATACACAAGACACAATCAGCATCAGGGTAACACACATGACAATGAAATAACATAAAATGCAACATAACACACCCCAATTTATATAACATTCTCCTTTCATGATACTCTCTGTCATGATCTTTCTTTTCCTCAATTTTTCTGTCTATTAAAGAATGCAAAACTAGAGCTATTTCTGCTGATCAGAGCCATGCTTCGGCTAACAGTTAGCACACATTCTCCAGATACTGTGACGCTTACCTTCATTAATCTTCATACAGCATGTTATTTAAGATCTCGATCTTTGCAAATGTGTCATGACGTCACACACGCGCTGCCTTGTTTTGGTTCAGAACGCAGCAAACATGGCATTGAGGCAGAAGCGCTCTAAAGTTTGGTTATATTTTACGCGAAAAGACAACAATATGAGGCGCCGTCTAGGGCTTAAATCAAACTTCATTCACGCACACATATATGAAACACTTGCATACACGTATACTAGTCAAACATACATGTAGGCCTACACTGCTGAATGCTCAAACAAATACATATGAAATGCACAACGACACACCTAAAGTCGCTCACGCACATACACACAAACTCTACACACACGAGATGCGCGGAACTCTCCAGGCACATACTCACATGAGACGCGCGCGCGCACACACACAAACTCTCCACGCACATACTCGTATGAGACGCGAGCACACACACACACACACACACACACACACACACACACACTCAAACTTGCGCACATACTCAATGAGAGTATGACGGCGCCTCATAACAATACGTTAAAGTGTATATTTGATTAAATTGTTTTAATGTTATTTGGACTGAACAGCACACTTCTGTTTTGTGCCTGATGACCTTTTGTGGAAAAGTTTTTTTTCAATAAATACTGTCATTGCATCATTTTCTTTCATAATTTCTTAATACTAATATTTCCCCCTTGTCTTAATTTAACTGTATTAATTTGAGTTTAATTAACTTCACGTTAACGCAATAACGTGATAATTTAATCATTTACGGCAATCGGTTTCCTAAAACCATTTGAGTAGCTATATAGTTGTTTAAACTTGATTAAATTTATTATATTAACTCAAACTAGTTAGTTTAAATTAATGGAATGAACTTAAAATCTTTAAGTTACCTATACTCAAAATGATTGACTAAACCGGCACTAAATTATGAGTGAAAATGACTCAATATATATAAGTTCACAATACTCAATCGTATTTGTTTTTAAACTTAAACGGTTTGTAGCAATCAGTTTCCTTAATCAGTTTGAGTTGAGTTAACTTATTGGGTTTTACAGTGCAACACGGCCCTTTAATCCGCCGGCAAGCAACTCTTCTATGAATCTCGATCCACCCAGTGGGCAGTGACCCCGAGAAATCCTCTTCTTCTTGCACTCCAACAGTCAGTCGTTGTGGCAATGAATTCAATGGAGGACATTGCTTGTTTAATATTTCTCTTCATTTCTTGGGCACCCTCTTCTATTTTCCGGCGCAATGTAGTTCTGGACATCACACGTGAATTAGGCTGTAGCTCTTGCACTAAAGCATGAAACACATGCTGTTCTACCACAGTAAATGGTTGAAGTCTCTGAATTACAAAATCTATGACTACGTTGTCTACCTTTGTTTGATTCACAATCTTCGTTTCTCCTGATTTCAGTTGTCTGGAAGTGGAGGGAACTGGGTTTTCAGCTTTTCTTTTTCGAGGGGCTGTCAGGGCATTGTATCTTTCCAAGTGACTTGAATGCTTTCTCTGGAAAGAAAGGGGGAAAAAAACATCATGAACATCATATCTTCACAGCAATATATCTAAATTTCATAATTTTGAAAATAGTTTTTTTGCATGTACAGTAGGCTGCCGAGAAGGCTGAGTAACTAGCTAGCCTACATCAATCGCAGTCTACTGTTCAAGTAGCTACCAATCAATCATACCTTGCATGTAAACCTAGTCAAATAGAAGCCTAAATGCCTAATCATCATCATTTTACATTGAATTTCTTTAGACACACTACACATTCTATGAACGAGCTTGACAAGTAAATGGCATTTTTAGGGGGTAACGTTAGGCCATTTCTAGCCAAGTGCCTTGGTGTTAATGAGCTTTGCTAATGTTACTAGTCTGCAGTTTCCTAGTTTAACCTTGCACAATGCAACTTATGTCCACGTTTATTATTAACACAACATATGAGCGTATTATATCCAGTTTGTGTAAAACGACAGGTATATTAGCCTTTAATTAATTTCACAGTCAAACTGAAAATTACTTACCTCTATGTGTTTCTGTAACAGTTGCGGTTTAGAAACACGCAGTACTTTTACCCATGTGATACACAAGTTACAGGCATACACAAGTCTTATAAAAACACAAAATTTATTTAACCAGCAGTTTAAAAACTATATACATATATACATATACATGATCAAAAAAGGTGACAACACACTATTAATGTAGTGGACTGCTTCAGTTCAATGGCTAAGAGAAATGCGACAATCTGGCGCCCCCTGGCGGCCGGTGAATTTAAGAGCCTAACACACGAATCACCCTAATAAAGTCATATTTAAAGGTACAATATGCAAGAGTTGTTGGCCGCTAGAGGGCGCTACATTCCAAACAGCAACAACGGCGTCGCTTGATGACGTTGTGAAGGAGCGTGGAATGATGGGAACTGTCGTTTTAAACTCCACCGTGGATGTAAATCAGTCAGACGGGAATCGAAAAATCATATTCATGGATGAGGTTAATTTTTTTTATAATGAAATGCTTCTTGTGGCGAGGGTGGCATGGTTCAGCGCGGTCTGTAATGGGAGAGAGAAGAGACGAGCGGGAAGTGGGTCAAGTGCAAATGACGAACACCTGTGTCTTATTGCAGTGATCGGCGTGGAGAGACCGCTTATAAGCCGCGCGCTGGAACGAGAGAGAGACTGGAGAGAAAATTTGACGCAGAGAAAGAAAACCGGTGGATCCGAGCTCTCATTTTTGAACTGTTTTGTGCCGTCGCGGTTGCCACGGTGAATGCGCGTTGTGTGCGACTTTTGTTTGTTTTGTTTTATTTTAATAAAGTACGAGTCCCAGTCACGCAGACCCGTCTTCTTCCTTCATGACTCTTGAACCTCATCACACTTTTATTTCATTAAAATGAATTAACCGCAAGAAAAGTAAGGTTTAATACTCAATTGGTTATCATAGATGTTACTGTATGTCGAATTAATTATTGTGATAACGCTGTGCAGTTTTACGTATTCTAAACAATTGTTGTAAAAGTACATTCGAACATACCCACATCATTTGCCAAAATACTGATTAATCTTTATGTATAACACATGCTATATTTATTTACATGGCCATGAACATCAGACGTGATAAACAATGTCAATAAACTAAACACAAATCTAAAGCAATAATACTTCCCTTACGTAAACATAACTATTAACGAATGCTACATTTGGAAAATATAAAATTAAGCATGCTTTGTCGACAGAACCAGCTGCAATCGGTAAAGAATAACTGTGTTCCGCAACGACTGCACGAAACAAGCTAACGTTTGTAGCTTGATAGACGCTACAACTACAACTTCCGCATTTGTCAAGGATTTACACAGTACGAGCGGAAACTCAGGGTAACTCGGATATGACGCAATTGACTGGAGACTCCCAGCTCCCCCTGCTGTAACGCCCCGTTTCCTTGGTTAAAATCGCAATTTTCTCATGATTTAAAAATAGTTAGAAACATTTGGGATCAACTTAACATCAACTTAACAAAATAGTATAATCAAAATATACAAAATATATATAACAAAATATATAACACTGGCCTTGAGATTATGGGATATTGTAATGCAAAAATCCTACATATTGTACCTTTAACACAGCACAAAATCACATGATGTTTTATTAACAAAGTTCGGGAGAAGCACGTTCAGATAATTAACACGGGTGGAGAGCACTCAACAATCATGATTAAAATGTGTGTATATATAGACTCAGCAGTCTCACCTCATTTCTCTGACAGTTTAGCAGCATCCCTCCACCACCCCTTCTCCACTCTTCTAGTCCTAAACCACTTTACATACAGGGGGGAGTACTCTGGGTTCGGGCCAAATTCCGAGCTCGGAGCCCTCCCCCCGGACAGCACGCCAAATACGCATTATACTTTATTTCCTTTAATTGTATGTAAGTGTGAACTCGTGAAACGTGAGATTTACACAGCAAGGACAAATGGTAGGTATAACAATGTATAAGCACTTCACAATAAACCCCACACATTACGAGATATAATTATATAACTACATTAGTTAAATCAGTAGTAGCCTTCAAACTAATTCACTCCATTGAGGATAACAATAGAAAGTTGACAAATAAAACCCAGGCAAGCAGCCACAATATCTATCTCACTAAGCCAAGATAAATTTAAACAGGCAAAGCATAACAATTATATGTATTTAGCAGAGTTTCTTAAAACACAGTCAACAATCAATTCCCTCACGACCCCGGCCACTCGGCGCTCCTAGTATACAACGAAGGCACTAGCGGCGAGATCGCAGAAATCCACAGTGGCACACACAAGGCTGGCTTCGGACAGTTCGCAGTACACTCCAACTGGCTAGCGGGGGGATCCGGAACCGTTGATCCGAGCTGCGAGACACAGGGGAAGGGAAATGAATTCTAAACAAATACACGTCCGTGCCCACAAAAATTCCCACTTCCCTCAATCAAGAGCGTTGATTTGTATCGCAGGCCTCTCGCTGCCGGGAGTCGATCGCGATGGTTGTCACTGCATGGAGTCGTGCATGAACTTCGTTAGGCACAGAGACAGTCGAGCTTGTCACGGTGAAAACGCACCCCCAGGACCTGCATGCTAGTTTCTTTTTATTCAGTGGATTTGCCAATCACGTTGTACTGCTGGCTCATCAGCAATACTGGACGCACCTGTGAACAGAGACTTACAGATTCACATGCACACCTGATAAACATTAACCCACCCTCACAGGTTTGTCAAAAGTCAGTGTTCTCCTCCCATTACATTTCTTTAGATTGGACGGCGAATTCTTGAAAGAAGAAATTGTATGCTTCTGAGGCAGACAGAGAAGGCACTTAAAAACGAACGATTCGTTCTTCCTTTCCACTACTTCAAATAGTTCGCTTAAATATGGCCATGGGTGCTCAATTTCAATGTCTGGCGCTTCTTCCATTATTGCGTTGGCTATAAACGTGACAGCGAAAACAATTTGGCAAATGAATAGACAGTAAAGCGCACACTGTAACAAATTGCTGTAGATTCTACAGCAAAATTCTACAGAAATTTATTGTTTTATCATTGTACAAGTTATTACTGTAATTCGCAATGCATTATGGGTCAAAAAGAGTATTACAGTTATTTAAAGTATATTTCCCTGTCAACTGTAAATTGATTTACAGGTAAGAGGTGTTTTGACTGTAGTTCATACGTTTTACAACAACTTATTGTGATGTGGCATTATGGGATTGCGCGGGCTGGATACAGGTTTGAAAACTGGCGAACTGGAGCATGCAGGGCAAGAAGAGTTGAAGATAAAAGGCACTATTTACTCAGTTTTTGGTAAGTTAACTTAAATTTACGTCCATATATATTACAATCTAATGTATTACTTAATGCTGTTTAAGCAATTATGAACAGAATTCATAACATATATGTCAGATATGCAAACTTGTTAACAACTGCGTGTTATCAGGACATTTAGTGGGATGTAAAAGTGTTTGATTCCAATATCCCCCCCCCCCCCCTGAAACGTTACGTTTATTTAGTAAAGGAATGTGTCTTTAATTTAAAATTTCTTGTTTCAGGCGAGGCATAGAATCGCGACGGCGCGCGCCAAAACAGTGTTGAGACGAAGCTGAACTGTTACAAGGTAAAACCATCATAATTGTTATGGATGAATGATGCAGTTTGTTACAGTCTTATTCGCATTTGCTCTCAAGACAGTATTGTTTAGAGCATTTGCAGTTTGGCAGACAAGACAAATCCACTGAAGTGTTGGTGAGACAAAACTATATGCACCTGCAGTTAGCTTTGCTGATGAAAAACATTAGAATATATGATTTTAAGATCGTTGGATGGTGCTATTTCTCATTTATTTCACTAGTTTGGATTTCTTATTGAGAGCATGTAAAACCAGTTTAACAAATCGCTGCGTCATAACTAAATTCAAATTGACTGGCAAAAGATTGAAAGTTCATTTTATTTTCTGTTCAAAGTTCCCATAGTTATCGTTTTCTTAATATAACTTGAACCTAAATCTAAATGAGAAATGTATCACTGTAAATTGTGTCAACATGAGAGCCATTGTAGGTTTTACTAAGCATAATAGGTCACAGTAATGTTCCAAACTGCTGTTTTACCTGTGTTGTACCTGACTGTTCCCGTGCATTTACAAAATTTGCAGCTTTTAAGTCTCATCTATATAGAGACCATACAGGTTATCAGAAGTCACGTAAAGGTGCCAGATTTGACAAAATAGACACAACCCTGATTTGCCAGATTGGATATTGTCATTTCACATGTACAACTCTGAATAACTTAATTAGGCATTTAAAAGGCCATATTGATGAGGGCAGGGAAATAAAATGCCCCTTTAAGAGTTGTGAGAGGACATTTAGTGTAAAATCCACATTTGCATCTCATATCTCAAGAATTTTTTTCCTTTTTTTTCTTTTTCTTGTAGATGTCAGCAACAGCAGCTGATGTGGAAAAAAGTTATATACTTCCAGACTTTCCGAGACTGATTGTCTTAGGTAATGTACGTTTCAAAATCGTTAAATTACTTAATACATTTTGCCTGTGGTATTTTAGCATGCATTTTTAGAAAGTGTTTCTTATTTTTATTATTTTTAGGTGAAATTCTCACTGCAATCCTGATGCTGAGTATTGAGGGTCAGGTCGTTATGAATCCACACCCCAATTTTATGGCTGGATTTGCTGCTTTGTTTGCAATTTACTACAACTTTAATCTGGTGTACCAGCACGAGGCATCCTACACACTTGAATTTGTTCAAAGGTAACAGTTTACTTAAATATAAATGTGTATGTTAAAGGATTAGTTCACTCAAAAATTAAATTTCTGTCATTATTTAACTACTGACCTTCGTTCATTTTCACAACACAAATTAAGATATTTTTTGATGAAATCCGAGAGTTTTCTGAACCACACATAGTGGCACATAGTTGGCAAAATGATTGCAACTTTCAAGGTCCAGAAAGGCAGTTAAGACATTGTTAAAATAGACCATGTGACTACAGTGGATCAACCATAATGTTATGAAGCCATGATAATACTTTTTGTGCGCAAAACCCCCCAAAATAATGACTTAATTCAACAATCTCTTCATTTCTGTGTCAGTCTCTGACACTCTTAATGTAGTAAGCACAGTGCAGTGCTTCCAGATTCTACGTTAGAACAAATTATTCTCATCACTTCATAACATTAAGGTTGATCCACTGGAGTTACATGGACTATTTTAATGATGTGTTTTACTACCTTTCTGGGCCTTGAATGTTGCAATGACATTGTGGTCTATGTGTAGTTCAGAAACCTCTCTGATTTCATCAAAAACATCTTGATGTGTGTTCCTGAAAATAAATGAAGGTCAGTAGTTAATTAATGACAGATTAATGAGTAATTAATTACAGAAATGTCATTTTAGGGTGAACTAACCCTTTTTAGTAGTGCAGTGAATGCTTATTGTAAAGTGGTATATTTTCATTAGTCTGCTTGTGTTTTTCTGACTGATTTTTGTGCAGATGTTTTGTTGGAATCAACCCATCCACTGGTACCAAGACGTGAAAAGAGCTCAGAGAAGAGGAACAACACAGTCAATCCTCATGTGTCTACTCTTCTCAGAAGGCTAATGGACTTTGAGTGGTTAAGCATGTAAGTTGTCAAATGTATATAAAAAAAAAAGCTACAGGAGGAGATGTCTATAAAATGACACATAAAGGGATAGTTCACCCCAAAATGAAAATTCTGTCAGTAATTACTCTCCCTCATGTTGTTCAACCCCGTAAGACTTTCGTTCATCTTCAGAATGCGAATTAAGATATTTTTGATTAGATCTGAGAGCTGGATCACTCCTCCATAGGCTTCTTCAGGGATTGAAACTTGCCAGCCCCGAATAGTTATTAAAGAAATCGTTAAAATAGTCCAAGTGACTACAGTGGCTCAATCTTGAGATATTCACGTAGTATAATTGCATACTGCTTC
Source organism: Siphateles boraxobius (assembly GCF_051911475.1). Classification (NCBI taxonomy): domain Eukaryota; kingdom Metazoa; phylum Chordata; class Actinopteri; order Cypriniformes; family Leuciscidae; genus Siphateles; species Siphateles boraxobius. The sequence goes on along the minus strand of NW_027508708.1, from coordinate 116,941 downwards.
TGTGTTGTACGTCACATGTAGGCTCACTATTGGCCAACGCTGGTCATGTGTGTGATGTGTGTGACGTATAACACAGAAGCAGTACACAATTATACTACATGAATATCTCGAGGCCAACAGAGAAGGAAATGAATACTTGAATAAAGTCAATATTTTTGTTGTTTTTTTGCGCTCAAAAAGTATTCTCGTCGCTTGATAAACTTAAGATTGAGCCACTGTAGTCACTTGGACTATTTTAACGATTTCTTTAATAACTTTTCGGGGCCGGCAAGTTTCAATCACTTAGAAGCGAATAGAGGAGTGATCCAGCTCTCAGATTTAATCACAAATATCTTAATTTGTGTTCTGAAGATGAACAAAAGTCTTACGGGTTTGAACAACATGAGGGAGAGTAAATACTGACAGAGTTTATATTTTGGGGTGAACTATTTCTATATATAATCTTGTTCTCCTGCCAAAAAGTGTTCAACTTACATAAAATGTAAAAAAGTACTTTACATTAAAACAGTTTAAATGTTTTAGAGGGAATGTTGTCAATCACCAGCATTTGTGTTGTTTATCACTAACATTTATACAAAAAAAATTTAAACAAAGCAGAAATGCGAGTTTTAACAGGAGATGTGAGTTAACCATAATGCCATTCTGTTGATTGAGCTTAAAGGGTTAGTTCACCCAAAAATGGAAATTCTGTCATCATTTACTCACCCCCATGTTGTTCCAAACCTGTATGAGATATTATTTTAATAAATATTTTTCTACAACAGCTTTGACTTTGTGTTTGTTTTTTTAAATGTTTATTTTAATGCATTTACATCAATATAATGGTAAATAATAGAGTACAGTTTACTGTTAAAATGATTCTTTTCAGCTTTTTAAATGTTAAACTATTACAGCATCTTCTTGAATTTTGGGGGTATTTACAGGATTTTATTGGCAACTTTATTGCCAGGTAAATACTGTACTTTAGTGAAATTACAAAATATTGCTGTAAAATATATTTACAGCATTTTATTGGCAACTTTATTGCCAGGTAAATACTGTACTTTAGTGAAATTACAAAACATTGCTGTAAAATATATTTACAGCATTTTATTGGCAACTTTATTGCCAGGTAAATACTGTACTTTAGTGAAATTACAAAATATTGCTGTAAAATAAAATACAAGTTTAATTCAATGTTGATGTAAAAAAAGCTACAAATTACTGTATTTCATATGCAACAATTAACTGTAAATTGCTTTACAGTATTATACTGTAATAAATTTTACAGCAATTACCAACATTTTTACAGGACTTTATTGGCAACTTTTTTGCCAGTAAATTCCTGTAAATTCTACAGGAAATTTTTTACAGTGCAGGCGCAGCCAGCAGCAGCGCCCAAACTGCACGAAACACGATGTGTTCTGATTGGTACACTTGCAGAGCATGTGCACTTATTTGGACCTGTCACTGGTCACGCATGTATGTCGTGGAAAGGAACGTAGAAAGAAACGACAGGTTTTAGGAAAGTAGTGGAGTAAAAAGTAAGGTTTTCCACTTCGAAATGTAGTTGAGTCAAAGTATAAAGTCTCACAAAACAATGATACTCAAGTAAAGTACAGATACGCTAAAAAGTTACTTAAGTTCGGTAACGAATTACTTGTACTTCGTTACTGTCCACCACTTACCACAATGGTACCTGTAAACTAGAGCACCTTTAACTCACCTAACTTATCAAAACTCTGATGAGCACAGCAAGCAAGCCCCTGAGTGCACTGACAACACTTAAAGCAAGCCCCCTGGGGGGGGGGCACAATATCTGTCTCGCATGCACGCTCGCTCTAGATTACGGGATATTTTAACTAATTTGCAGTATAACTAGTCGATCACGAGTGGCTCAACAGGTAGATATATAGATAAACTCATCTTTAAACATTTGACCGACCGGGTTGACACTTCAGCGTGAGAAATCGGGGGTGTGGCGTGAGAGCGTGAGAATTGGGTCAATTGCGTGAGTCTCACGCTGAATGAGTGAGAGTTGGCAGCCCTGCTAACTTACACTAAAACCTAAATATCTTCTGAGACGTGCCGGGCTCGAGGCGTCTTTAAAAGCAAAACTTCAGTGAACCTCAGCCATTTGGCCAAGGACCTGAAATGCTTGCCCCCACCAGAGAAACATGTCTCCACCCAGGATTATCTCAAAAATAAAAAAGGCAAAAAAACTAATGAGTGCACAGATGGAAGGACAGATTTCTCTGCCCAGCTAGCACACTCCCTAACTTACCACGGAGATCACCAAATATTTCAAGTCAACAGCACTCAGACACTATACTCACCAGATACTCATCAGGAGAGAGAAACACAGCAGCCTACAGCTAGCATCGAACAGCACACCACAAACTAACACCAAATCACACAAACTAGGGGGAAAGAATGAGATGCGAGATCCCGGACAAACCCCTAATAAGTTACGTCCCTAGCTCAAGGGAGGCAACATAGAGGAGTCACAAACGTCTATTATGACCAAAATAAGGTTTATTACAAACAAAGTTAAACAGACAAAGAACAATGGTGGCTGCTGCTGACAATGCTGCTACTCCTGGCTGCGGGTGTGAGAGAGAGTGAGTGGAGCTAGACAGGAGCTTTTAAAGGCTGGCCAAACGACCCAGGTAATTGGGGAATGAGGAGCTTCCAGGATACCTGCAAAACAGGTCATTTCGTTCATTTTTAGCAGAATATTTAAAATGATACGTTAAAAGCCAAATTTCCCAAACACATCAAATGTTGATCACATTTAGAATAAGAAAAAAATTGCAATGCAAGGGAAGGAAAAGGCCAAATTATGAGAAACAGAAATGATTAATTTTTTTGTCTGTGTCTTCAGGCTATGCAGTCTGTTAGTTTACCTCACCTCCCGATCCGAGCCGTTCGTTCATCCCATGACATATCCTCATAAACTAACTTTGCAGTCTGTAGAACCGGATACAGAATTGATTAGTTCACGTTTTGAGTCTATCGACTTCGGGTTCAAGTCGTTCGTTCATCACGTGATCCACATAAGCTGGGCTATGCAGTCGGTACCGGATACAGAACTGATTAGTTCATCTCTCAGCTTTGAGTCATTGTCAATGAAGGCAGATCAGTAATATTGTTGAATATTAAATTAAATGAGAGAGACAGACGTGGGGTCAGGCATCAACTCTTCAGCAGACAGGCGACTATAGGCTGCTCCGATGTTTATTAGTTCCTGGGCTAACGTTATACATCCTCCTCCAGCCACCGTTTGGAATGGCCGTATGTCTTCACAGCAGAAATCCACACACTTATCGGTGACTTGGGATCTGTGTGTGTTGTCTGGTCTGCAGTGTGTATGATGTGTGTGTTGTCTGGTCTGCAGTGTGTGTGATGTGTGTGTTGTCTGGTCTGCAGTGTGTGTGATGTGTGTATTGTCTGGTCTGCAGTGAGTGTGATGTGTGTGTTGTCTGGTCTGCAGTGTGTGTGATGTGTGTGTTATCTGGTCTGCAGTGTGTGTGATGTGTGTGTTGTCTGGTCTGCAGTGAGTGTGATGTGTGTGTTGTCTGGTCTGCAGTGAGTGTGATGTGTGTTGTCTGGTCTGCAGTGAGTGTGATGTGTGTTGTCTGGTCTGCAGTGTGTGTGATGTGTGTGTTATCTGGTCTGCAGTGTGTGTGATGTGTGTGTTGTCTGGTCTGCAGTGTGTGTGATGTGTGTGTTGTCTGGTCTGCAGTGTGTGTGATGTGTGTGTTGTCTGGTCTGCAGTGTGTGTGATGTGTGTGTTGTCTGGTCTGCAGTGAGTGTGATGTGTGTGTTGTCTGGTCTGCAGTGTGTGTGATGTGTGTGTTGTCTGGTCTGCAGTGTGTGTGATGTGTGTGTTGTCTGGTCTGCAGTGTGTGTGATGTGTGTGTTGTCTAGTCTGAGGTGAGTGTGATGTGTGTGTTGTCTGGTCTGCAGTGTGTGTGATGTGTGTGTTATCTGGTCTGCAGTGAGTGTGATGTGTGTGTTGTCTGGTCTGCAGTGTGTGTGGTGTGTGTGTTGTCTGGTCTGCAGTGAGTGTGATGTGTGTGTTGTCTGGTCTGCAGTGTGTGATGTGTGTATTGTCTGGTCTGCAGTGTGTGTGATGTGTGTATTGTCTGGTCTGCAGTGTGTGTGTTGTGTGTGTTGTCTGGTCTGCAGTGAATGTGATGTGTGTGTTGTCTGGTCTGCAGTGAGTGTGATGTGTGTTGTCTGGTCTGCAGTGTGTGTGATGTGTGTGTTATCTGGTCTGCAGTGTGTGTGATGTGTGTGTTGTCTGGTCTGCAGTGTGTGTGATGTGTGTGTTGTCTGGTCTGCAGTGTGTGTGATGTGTGTGTTGTCTGGTCTGCAGTGTGTGTGATGTGTGTGTTGTCTGGTCTGCAGTGAGTGTGATGTGTGTGTTGTCTGGTCTGCAGTGTGTGTGATGTGTGTGTTGTCTGGTCTGCAGTGTGTGTGATGTGTGTGTTGTCTGGTCTGCAGTGTGTGTGATGTGTGTGTTGTCTAGTCTGAGGTGAGTGTGATGTGTGTGTTGTCTGGTCTGCAGTGTGTGTGATGTGTGTGTTATCTGGTCTGCAGTGAGTGTGATGTGTGTGTTGTCTGGTCTGCAGTGTGTGTGGTGTGTGTGTTGTCTGGTCTGCAGTGAGTGTGATGTGTGTGTTGTCTGGTCTGCAGTGTGTGATGTGTGTATTGTCTGGTCTGCAGTGTGTGTGATGTGTGTATTGTCTGGTCTGCAGTGTGTGTGTTGTGTGTGTTGTCTGGTCTGCAGTGAATGTGATGTGTGTGTTGTCTGGTCTGCAGTGAGTGTGATGTGTGTGTTGTCTGGTCTGCATTGAGTGTGATGTGTGTGTTGTCTGGTCTGCAGTGTGTGTTGTCTGGTCTGCAGTGTGTGTGATGTGTGTGTTGTCTGGTCTGCAGTGAGTGTGATGTGTGTGTTGTTTGGTCTGCAGTGTGTGTGATATGTGTGTTGTCTGGTCTGCAGTGTGTGTGATGTGTGTGTTATCTGGTCTGCAGTGTGTGTGATGTGTGTGTTGTCTGGTCTGCAGTGTGTGTGATGTGTGTGTTGTCTGGTCTGCAGTGTGTGTGATGTGTGTGTTGTCTGGTCTGCAGTGTGTGTGATGTGTGTGTTGTCTGGTCTGCAGTGAGTGTGATGTGTGTGTTGTCTAGTCTGAGGTGAGTGTGATGTGTGTGTTGTCTGGTCTGCAGTGTGTGTGATGTGTGTGTTGTCTGGTCTGCAGTGTGTGTGATGTGTGTGTTATCTGGTCTGCAGTGAGTGTGATGTGTGTGTTGTCTGGTCTGCAGTGTGTGTGATGTGTGTGTTGTCTGGTCTGCAGTGAGTGTGATGTGTGTGTTGTCTGGTCTGCAGTGTGTGTGGTGTGTGTGTTGTCTGGTCTGCAGTGAGTGTGATGTGTGTGTTGTCTGGTCTGCAGTGAGTGTGATGTGTGTGTTGTCTGGTCTGCAGTGTGTGTGATGTGTGTATTGTCTGGTCTGCAGTGTGTGTGATGTGTGTGTTGTCTGGTCTGCAGTGAATGTGATGTGTGTGTTGTCTGGTCTGCAGTGAGTGTGATGTGTGTGTTGTCTGGTCTGCATTGAGTGTGATGTGTGTGTTGTCTGGTCTGCAGTGTGTGTGATGTGTGTGTTGTCTGGTCTGCAGTGTGTGATGTGTGTGTTGTCTGGTCTGCAGTGTGTGATGTGTGTGTTGTCTGGTCTGCAGTGTGTGATGTGTGTGTTGTCTGGTCTGCAGTGTGTGATGTGTGTGTTGTTTGGTCTGCAGTGTGTGTTGTCTGGTCTGCAGTGTGTGACGTGTGTGTGTTGTCTGGTCTGCAGTGAGTGTCATGTGTGTGTTGTCTGGTCTGCAGTGTGTGATGTGTGTGTTGTCTGGTCTGCAGTGTGTGATGTGTGTGTTGTCTGGTCTGCAGTGTGTGATGTGTGTGTTGTCTGGTCTGCAGTGAGTGTGATGTGTGTGTTGACTGGTCTGCAGAGTGTGATGTGTGTGTTGTCTGGTCTGCAGTGTGTGATGTGTCTGTTGTCTGGTCTGCAGTGAGTGTGATGTGTGTGTTGACTGGTCTGCAGTGTGTGATGTGTGTGTTGTCTGGTCTGCAGTGAGAGTGATGTGTGTGTTGTCTGGTCTGCAGTGTGTGTGATGTGTGTGTTGTCTGGTCTGCAGTGTGTGTGATGTCTGTGTTGTCTGGTCTGCAGTGAGTGTGATGTGTGTGTTGTCTGGTCTGCAGTGTGTGTGATGTGTGTGTTGTCTGGTCTGCAGTGTGTGTTACGTGTGTGTTGTCTGGTCTGCAGTGTGTGTGTTGTCTGGTCTGCAGTGAGTGTGATGTGTGTGTTGTCTGGTCTGCAGTGTGTGTGTGATGTGTGTGTTATGTGGTCTGCAGTGAGTGTGATGTGTGTGTTGTCTGGTCTGCAGTGTGTGTGATGTGTGTGTTGTCTGGTCTGCAGTGAGTGTGATGTGTGTGTTGTCTGGTCTGCAGTGTGTGTGATGTGTGTGTTGTCTGGTCTGCAGTGAGTTTGATGTGTGTGTTGTCTGGTCTGCAGTGTGTGTGATGTGTGTGTTGTCTGGTCTGCAGTGTGTGTGATGTGTGTGTTGTCTAGTCTGCAGTGAGTGTGATGTGTGTGTTGTCTGGTCTGCAGTGTGTGTGATGTGTGTGTTGTCTGGTCTGCAGTGTGTGTGATGTGTGTGTTGTCTGGTCTGCAGTGTGTGTGATGTGTGTGTTGTCTGGTCTGCAGTGTGTGTGATGTGTGTGTTGTCTGGTCTGCAGTGTGTGTGATGTGTGTGTTGTCTGGTCTGCAGTGAGTGTGATGTGTGTGTTGTCTGGTCTGCAGTGTGTGTGATGTGTGTGTTGTCTGGTCTGCAGTGTGTGTGATGTGTGTGTTGTCTAGTCTGCAGTGAGTGTGATGTGTGTGTTGTCTGGTCTGCACTGTGTGATGTGTGTATTGTGTTACGTCCCAGGACGTAGTGTTATTTTTATTTTTATGTTATTGATTTATTGATGTTGTGCATTTATATGCTGTGCAGTTCGTTGTCCCTTTTTCTCTTTCTCTCTCTCCCTCTGTGCAGAGCTTGATTGGGTTCAGCTGCGGCAGATTACGATGAGGAGCGGGAGCGTTTAAATGCTGAGAAAGACTGCAGTGAGTCAGAGCTCCTTTTGCACGCGCGTCGTAGAGCTCCGTTGTCCTTTGTCTCCTGCACCGTTGTCCTTTGTCTCCTGCACCGTTGTCCTTTGTCTCCTGCACCGTTGTCCTTTGTCTCCTGCACCGTTGTCCTTTGTCTCCTGCACCGTTGTCCTTTGTCTCCTGCACCGTTGTCCTTTGTCTCCTGCACCAGACATTTTGCCTAGATCAGTAGCCTTGGTGTGCTGATCTTTTAGTGGGTTCTCCCTGTGTGGGATTCTCACGGTGTAGTTATGAGGACACTTTATTTCTTTATCTGAATGTCGTAAGTTTCTTCTTTTTTTTTTTGTTCATTGATTTAAATATATTTTTCTCTGTTTATTTAGTCGCTGACTTATGTCATCAGACTGATGTTTAAATTGTTAATTTGAAAGCCGTAGGGAGGAGGTTGCCATTCTTTTCTTTATTAATTGTTTTCTCTTGTTTATTGGTTAGTTAGGGAGTAAGGGAAGGTTGTTGTATTTTCTTTGGGGATATTTTTCATTTGTTAGGTAAGTTACTTTTAATTCCTTTTTAAGGTAGAATCCCCTTTTGGTTTGTTATTTTGGCTTGAACCCCTCCTGAAGATTCACGCTTTCTGCTTTTCTATATCTGCGTAAATAAAAAAGCTTAATCTTGACACTATTTTGTTTTGTGGTATCTTTTGTGTGATCTGGGACAGGAGAAGGGATATTTCAATTCAGTTGTTTTTTTGTCATCGGCATTCCTAATCCTAGACGAGGAGGTCGTGACAATTGGGGGCTCGTCCGTTCGTTTATTTTAGTCGTAATATTCATTGGCTAGTTCAAATAGTTTTGCTTGGCTGCTTTGAATTTTTTTTTGTGGGGGAGGAAGTATATGGTTTAATATGGATTTTGATTTAAGTTTACGCTTTCACCTACGTTAAAAGAATTCGAGCGGTGTAGAAAAATCGATCTAATTCTAATAGCAGAATTTTACAATATAACGGTCCCTAAAGAGGCAAGGAAACAAGTCATTAAAGACGAGCTGTATGGTAGGTTAGTTGAGACTGGTATTTTTCCTGGATTTACTCCTGGGTCAGAGAGTGATGGAGAAACCACACATGATAAAGCAGATTCGGTAAACGGTAAAAAGGGTGCTGGATTAGATCCTATGGTAACTGTTCGATTAAGAGAGTTGGATCTGGAGGTAAAGAAACAGGAGCATGAAACGCAACTACTCCGAGTGAAAGAGATGGAGTTAAAGATCGATCGGGATGTTAAGTTGCGTAGGCTAGAGTTGGAAGCTCAGCAGCGTAACAGACCAGTTCCGTATCCGCGCACCAGATCTGCTTCCAGTAGTTCCGAAGTGGAGCAACCTGACTTTGATGTGGGTAAGTACATTAAACTTGTACCTCCATTTCGTGAATCTGAAGTTGACTCGTACTTTGTGGCTTTTGAACGTGTTGCGGCTAAATTGAAATGGCCCAGAGATATGTGGGTGTTGTTGTTGCAGTGTAATCTCGTTGGCAAAGCCCAAGAGGTTTGCGCAGCTTTGCCAATCGATGATTCGCTGAATTATGACATTGTGAAATTGGCTGTGCTGCGTGCTTATGAATTAGTACCAGAGGCTTACCGGCAAAAGTTCAGGGCGTGTTCAAAGACAGCCAAGCAAACATTTGTGGAGTTTGCGCGTGAAAAGAGATCGCTATTTGAGAAGTGGTGTGTCTCTACCAAAATTACAACTTTTGATGAATTGCAAGAACTGATTTTGCTCGAAGATTTTAAAAATAGTTTGCCAGAAAACATTGTAGTACATTTAAACGAGCAGAAGGTATCTAAGCTTTTTGAGGCCGCAATATTTGCAGACGAATTTGCGCTTACTCATAAAACTGTGTTCCCAGTTATGCGCGCTCTTAAACCCTCCTTTGTCATGGATGTAGGAAAGGATAAAAGAATGTTTAGGGACAACTCTTTTAGAGTCGATGGTGAAGCATATGCGCAAAAACGACCTGATAAAAAAAGAGTTTGTTTTTATTGTATTGATCCTGTCCATCTGATCACAAGCTGTAAGGCCTGGCAGCAGAAAGCTGGCGGTAAGCCTAAAGGGGTAGCATTTACCTCCATTTCTGAGCTGTCACCACAGGCAAAATCGGATGCATTTGGGTCGTTTCTACAAACATGTTTAGTTTCGCTTTCCGATACCGCTGAGGTAAATTCCATAGTAATGCTACGAGATACAGGAGCTGCACAATCCTTAATATTAGAAAGTGCTCTGCCGTTTTCGTTCGAGTCGGATACAGGCAACGATGTGCTTATTCGCGGTATTGAAATGGGTTGTACTCCTGTGCCGTTGCATACTATTCAGCTGAAATCTGACCTTATCTCCGGCACGGTTACAGTTGGTTTGCATTCACAATTACCTGTGGATGGCGTGAGTATGATTTTGGGTAATGATTTAGCTGGAACCAAAGTGTTTCCGTACCCGATTGTATCTGCTGAGCCGAACGTTAGCACTCAAGTACCTGCTCTGTCACAGTTTCCCACTGCTTTTCCGGCATGTGTTGTAACACGCGCGCAGAAAAAGAAATTTGAAGATGTGGTGGATCTTTCAAGTTCTTTTTTAGTTGCACCGCCAGAGAGTGTGGAATGCAAATTGCTTGTTAAACCTCAACCGCTCCTGAGTGATGAGTATTTGAATGCAAACGAAATTCCTTTAAAAGTGGGTAGGGAACAATTAATTGCTGCGCAAAAATCTGATTTAACCTTGAGCAGATGTATCAGTGCGGCTGTGGACAAAACGCAAGTTTCAAATGTGCCGGTAGGTTATTTTTGGGATGAGGAAGTGTTGATGCGCTGGTGGAAGCCGTCAAACTCTGAAAGTGACCGTGTCTATCAGATTGTCCTTCCTACCGGGTATCGGTATCAAATCATGCAGTTAGCTCATGAACATCTATGTTCAGGACACCTTGGTGTTACAAAAACATATGACCGAATTTCTAGACATTTCTTTTGGCCAAGTTTAAAATCGTCCGTGTCTCCGTTTGTTCGGTCCTGTCACGTTTGTCAACTTGCTGGCAAGCCTAATCAAAGGATTCCTCAAGCGCCACTTAAACCCATTCCTGTAATAGGAGAGCCTTTTGAAAGACTCATACTTGATTGTGTTGGTCCATTGCCGAAGGCTAAGTCAGGTCATCAGTATCTCCTTACTATAATGTGTGCAACCACTCGCTACCCGGAAGCCGTGCCGTTGCACTCTATTAAAACAAAAGCCGTGGTTAAAGAGCTGATTAAGTTTTTCTCTATGTTCGGGTTGCCTAAAGTAATTCAAACAGATCAGGGAACAAACTTTACCTCACGCCTGTTTGAACAATTGGTAAACGAACTGGGGGTGGAACATCAGATGTCAAGCGCATACCATCCTGAGTCACAAGGTGCGCTCGAGCGCTTCCATCAGACGTTAAAGTCAATGTTGCGCACTTATTGTGTTGAAACGGGTAAAGAGTGGGTGGATGGACTACCTTTATTAATGTTGGCCATAAGGAGCACAGTGCAAGAGTCTTTGGGGTTCAGTCCAGCCGAACTTGTGTTCGGACATACAGTTCGAGGACCCTTGAAATTGATAAGTGAACAGTTTCACTCTAAAGATTCTCCCTCCGTGCCGATTTTGGAGTATGTGAGTTTGTTTCGTGAACAACTTCACAAAGCTTGGGAGGTTGCTAAACAGCATCTTGTTGAGTCTCAATTTAAGATGAAGTGCAGATATGACAAAACCAGCGTAGTCCGTAATTTTAAACCAGGTGACTCTGTGCTTGTGTTTCTGCCTGTACCTAACTCTCCCATGTGTGCTCGGTTTGCTGGTCCATATAAAATAGAGAAAAAACTGAGTGATACCAACTACACAGTTTTAACTCCTGATCGACGTCGTAAAAGCAGAGTCTGCCACGTGAATATGCTGAAAGCCTATGTTTCCAGAGATGTGCCTGAAGTTAACCCTGTAGTTTAAACCCTGTCTGTTAATATTATTGATGTGCCTTCCATTTATGTGGTCGAGACAGATGGTTTAATTGGAAAGGATGCTCAAGCCTCTTGTGGAAAACTTTCGAACTCTGCTATTCTGGCCAACTTGCCGTCTCATCTCTCTTATTTGTCTGAGAATCAGCGTAGTGATATTGTTGAATTGATTTACAACTATCCCATGTTATTTAATGATGTTCCTTCGCAGACAAATGTATTGAAGCATGATATTGAGGTGGGTCAAAGCACACCAATTAAACAACATCCATATCGTGTTAACCCGCACAAACGTCAAGCTATGAAAGACGAGGTTAAGTATCTGGTGCATAATGGCTTTGCTGTGGCCAGCCAGAGTCCATGGAGCTCGCCTTGTATACTTGTGCCCAAGTCTGACCGCTCTTTCCGATTCTGTACTGATTTTCGCAGAGTTAATAATGTCACCAAAGCTGACTCCTTTCCTCTTCCCAGAATGGAGGACTGTGTTGACAGTGTAGGTTCTTCACGTTATGTAACTAAACTCGATCTTTTAAAGGGATACTGGCAGGTGCCATTGACAGCTCGCGCCTCTGAAATTTCCGCCTTTGTCACGCCTGATGCATTCATGCAATATACGGTAATGGCTTTCGGGATGCGTAACGCACCTGCCACATTCCAACGTTTAATGCAGATTGTGTTATCAGAGGTACAAAATTGTGAAGTGTATCTGGATGACGTAGTGATCTATTCCATGACATGGAAAGATCACTTATGCACCCTGAGTTCAGTCATGGAACGCTTGGCTGAAGCATCCTTAACACTTAACCTCAGCAAGTGTGAGTTTGCCAGAGCAGTAGTGACTTATCTTGGTAAACTAGTCGGGCAAGGCCAGGTTAAGCCTGTTCAGGCTAAAGTTAAAGCTGTTGTTACATTTCCTTCACCCACTAATAAACGCGAGTTGAGGCGTTTCTTAGGGATGGCTGGGTACTACAGGGGATTCTGCAGGAATTTTGCCACAGTGGTTGCACCCCTCACTGACCTTTTAAGTACGGAGCGAAAATTTGTGTGGAACGAAGTATGTGAATCCGCTTTTTCTTCTGCCAAAGATTTACTATGTAATGCTCCTGTGCTTTCTGCCCCGAATTTCACTCAATCTTTCAGCCTGCAGGTGGATGCGAGTGCTCATGGCGCCGGTGCTGTGCTGATGCAAACCGATAACGCTGGTATCGAACATCCAGTGAGCTATTTCTCAAAGAAATTTACCCGGTGTCAGAAAAACTATAGCACCATAGAGAAAGAGGCCCTGGCGTTACTGCTGGCTGTCCAACACTTTGAGGTGTATTTGAGTTCTGGTGATCGCATTGTGGCATACACAGATCACAACCCTCTAATATTTCTGGCGCGTATGGCTAATTCTAACCAGCGTTTGATGAGATGGGCACTCATCTTACAAGAGTATAACTTGGATATACGCTACAAAAAAGGTGCAGATAATGTCGTGGCTGATGCATTGTCGAGGGCGTATTCTAGTGATGCTTAATTGACCGTTGAAAACGGTGTGAATTGTTGATGTACCGAATTCATTTACAAATCAGGTTTTGTAACTAAGGGTGGGGGTGTTACGTCCCAGGACGTAGTGTTATTTTTATTTTTATGTTATTGATTTATTGATGTTGTGCATTTATATGCTGTGCAGTTCGTTGTCCCTTTTTCTCTTTCTCTCTCTCCCTCTGTGCAGAGCTTGATTGGGTTCAGCTGAGGCAGATTACGATGAGGAGCGGGAGCGTTTAAATGCTGAGAAAGACTGCAGTGAGTCAGAGCTCCTTTTGCACGCGCGTCGTAGAGCTCCGTTGTCCTTTGTCTCCTGCACCAGACATTTTGCCTAGATCAGTAGCCTTGGTGTGCTGATCTTTTAGTGGGTTCTCCCTGTGTGGGATTCTCACGGTGTAGTTATGAGGACACTTTATTTCTTTATCTGAATGTCGTAAGTTTCTTCTTTTTTTTTGTTCATTGATTTAAATATATTTTTCTCTGTTTATTTAGTCGCTGACTTATGTCATCAGACTGATGTTTAAATTGTTACTTTGAAAGCCGTAGGGAGGAGGTTGCCATTCTTTTCTTTATTAATTGTTTTCTCTTGTTTATTGGTTAGTTAGGGAGTAAGGGAAGGTTGTTGTATTTTCTTTGGGGATATTTTTCACGTGTTAGGTAAGTTACATTTAATTCCTTTTTAAGGTAGAATCCCCTTTTGGTTTGTTATTTTGGCTTGAACCCCTCCTGAAGATTCACGCTTTCTGCTTTTCTATTTCTGCGTAAATAATAAAGCTTATTCTTGACACTATTTTGTTTTGTGGTATCTTTTGTGTGATCTGGGACAGGAGAAGGGATATTTCAATTCAGTTGTTTTTTTGTCATCGGCATTCCTAATCCTAGACGGGGAGCTCGTGACAATTGTCTGGTCTGCAGTGAGTGTGATGTGTGTGTTGTCTGGTCTGCAGTGAGTGTGATGTGTGTGTTGTCTGGTCTGCAGTGTGTGATGTGTGTCTTTTCTGGTCTGCAGTGAGTGTGATGTGTGTGTTGTCTAGTCTGCAGTGTGTGTGATGTGTGTATTGTCTGGTCTGCAGTGAGTGTGATGTGTGTGTTGTCTGGTCTGCAGTGTGTGTGATGTGTGTGTTGTCTGGTCTGCAGTGTGTGTGATGTGTGTGTTGTCTGGTCTGCAGTGTGTGTGATGTGTGTGGTGTCTGGTCTGCAGTGAGTGTGATGTATGTGTTGTCTGGTCTGCAGTGAGTGTGATGTGTGTGTTGTCTGGTCTGCAGTGAGTGTGATGTGTGTGTGTGTTGTCTGGTCTGCAGTGTGTGTGATGTGTGTGTTGTCTGGTCTGCAGTGAGTGTGATGTGTGTGTTGTCTGGTCTGCAGTGAGTGTGATGTGTGTGTTGTCTGGTCTGCAGTGAGTGTGATGTGTGTGTTGTCTGGTCTGCAGTGTGTGTGACGTGTGTGTTGTCCGGTCTGCAGTGTGTGTGTTGTCTGGTCTGCAGTGAGTGTGATGTGTGTGTTGTCTGGTCTGCAGTGAGTGTGATGTGTGTGTTGTCTGGTCTGCAGTGTGTGTGATGTGTGTGTTGTCTGGTCTGCAGTGTGTGTGACGTGTGTGTTGTCTGGTCTGCAGTGTGTGTGTTGTCCGGTCTGCAGCGTGTGTGTTGTCTGGTCTGCAGTGAGTGTGATGTGTGTATTGTCTGGTCTGCAGTGAGTGTGATGTGTGTGTTGTCTGGTCTGCAGTGAGTGTGATGTGTGTGTTGTCTGGTCTGCAGTGTGTGTGACGTGTGTGTT
>NW_027508708.1:35000-97500 GCF_051911475.1 Siphateles boraxobius | reverse complement strand
CTGCAGTGTTTCTGTGATGTGTGTGTTGTCTGGTCTGCAGTGTGTGATGTGTGTGTTGTCTGGTCTGCAGTGTGTGTGATGTGTGTGTGTGTGTGTGTGTGTGAACAGTGAACTGGCAGTGAAATCTGTCTTGATTACAATTATATTATATATATATTTTATATACAATATATATATATATATATATATATATATATATATATATATATATATATATATATATATATATATTTATATTTATACCACAGGCTGTGTAAATACTCGATTCTGATTGGCTGGAAGGTGTGCAGTAAAACCGTTTAATGCACAGGTAGTTCCAGTCAGTTTGATTACAGTTCGAAATTAATCCGCTACTATAAACATTGGTAACCATAGTAACAGAGTTACACTTGCAAACAGAGTGAGAGAGACACATATGAAAACGTTTAGGTTTAGGGAAACGTTTACTAATATAAGAGAAACTTTTCTGCCCAGATTTAAAACCTTGATCCCATAATTCTTTGAACTGAGTGACACTGAAAAAAATTTCTTTTTGCTCTTAGAAAATGATAGTACAGCTGCACTAGCGGCTAAATATGTGTTAGCTATTCACAGCGCTAGAGACAGCTAATTCTCTAGAGTGATCAAATGTATTTATTTATTTATTAAGATTTATTTACAATGCTACATTTGACATGATTTATACCTGTATGTTTTATTATTTATATATAATTTGTTGATGCTTTGGCAACATTGTGTTACACAGTAATGCTAATAAAGCAAATTTGAAATTGAAAATTGAAAATTGAGAGAGAGAGAGAGAGAGAGAGAGAGTGACAGTGAAGTCTGTCTTCATTGTTTAACATATAACATATATATATGTATATATATATGTATGTATATATATATATATATATATATATATATATATATATATAGGTAGACCTCAAATATGTATTTTCTTTTTTTAAAACATTCGAAGATAGGACCTGCGAGTCAAACCGATGTCTACCTTACCAACAGGGGACTCATATATTCTGCAATGGATCTGTGTGTGTGTGTGAACAGTGAAGTGAACTGGCAGTGAAATATATATATATATATATATATATATATATATATATATATATATATATATATATTCACACAGGCATCCGAAGTCACAATATACATAGATAAACATATATGATATATAATTACAAAAATAATTACCAAACCATCAGTTATCAAAAATTACAATATTTGAATTGCTTGAAGAAAGAGCATTTGAATCTGTTTTTCATAAAACGGGGTAAAAAATACCATTGACCAGGCGGCAACAGTTCAAAAGCACGAGAAGACGCCTCTAATCATTCATAACATTATTTGCCTTATTTAATACTCTCTCTTCATAGATATTCTTTCTGTGCTTGGTTATGCAGTTCCTAAAAATGTACTTGCCATTGTTACCACTTTTCTTACCGATTTCTTCTGTAACTTAGTAGCATTTCGATATCAACAAATAATTCAGAATATCATAACTTTCGATTTCAATGAAATTCATTATCTGTTGTGGCTTCATACTTACGGTGTATGATCGGTCCACATATCCCATTTAAGTTTATTGTCAAGAACACCAAGATATTAAAAATGTGACCGATAGTATTGGCTGCCTATTAAATGAAACTATTAATTAATATTATACTCTAATAAAATCAAAAGACATGTCCTTTTTTGTTTCCTTTGTTTCTAGGATGTTGGATAACCAGTGTTTGAAATATTGCTAAATTTAAATACAACCAAACATATGTCACTCCTTACCATCTATTGCAAAATAAAAAATTTTTTTTAAACAAAATGCAAACCTACAGCATGTTGAATGAAAACAAGTAAAAGTTTATTAAAGGTCCACACACTCCTAAACTGAAGGTTTCTTACTTGCTCTTGCTGCACTCCTGACAACGGAAATGGTTTTTCACATAATAAACTATTAAGTTTATCACATAGAAAATCTCATAAGCTCACTAAAAGAGCCCCCCCTGCGGTAGTGCAGACTTTCCACCCTCAGTGATGAGTGCCTAAATGTATACCACAACATCAATGATAATACCATTAATATATTGCTTTTCAAATAAGTTGCTTTGCTTTATATACAATAATTAAATAATAAAAAGGGTAACACCAAATATGTTATATTAAAAGTTACAAAATGCCATTAAATAAAATTTAAAAAAATAGTGAGTCTTTAAAACAACCTTAAAAAAGACAGGCTCTGTCACTTAAATAGTTGGGACATTGTAGTCAATCATTGCTACTCAATGCTATGTCACACTGACGCTCCATTGACATGAACTACCAATGCTATGTCACACTGACGCTCCATTGACATGAACTACCATGCTATCTCACACTGACGCTCCATTGACATGAACTACCAATGCTATGTCACACTGACGCTCCATTGACATGAACTACCAATGCTATGTCACACTGACGCTCCATTGACATGAACTACCAATGCTATCTCACACTGACGCTCCATTGACATGAACTACCAATGCTATCTCACACTGACGCTCCATTGACATGAACTACCAATGCTATGTCACACTGACGCTCCATTGACATGAACTACCAATGCTATCTCACACTGACGCTCCATTGACATGAACTACCAATGCTATGTCACACTGACGCTCCATTGACATGAACTACCAATGCTATCTCACACTGACGCTCCATTGACATGAACTACCAATGCTATCTCACACTGACGCTCCATTGACATGAACTACCAATGCTATGTCACACTGACGCTCCATTGACATGAACTACCAATGCTATGTCACACTGACGCTCCATTGACATGAACTACCAATGCTATCTCACACTGACGCTCCATTGACATGAACTACCAATGCTATGTCACACTGACGCTCCATTGACATGAACTACCAATGCTATGTCACACTGACGCTTCATTGACATGAACTACCAATGCTATGTCACACTGACGCTCCATTGACATGAACTACCAATGCTATGTCACACTGACGCTCCATTGACATGAACTACCAATGCTATGTCACACTGACGCTCCATTGACATGAACTACCAATGCTATGTCACACTGACGCTCCATTGACATGAACTACCAATGCTATCTCACACTGACGCTCCATTGACATGAACTACCAATGCTATGTCACACTGACGCTCCATTGACATGAACTACCAATGCTATCTCACACTGACGCTCCATTGACATGAACTACCAATGCTATCTCACACTGACGCTCCATTGACATGAACTACCAATGCTATGTCACACTGACGCTCCATTGACATGAACTACCAATGCTATGTCACACTGACGCTCCATTGACATGAACTACCAATGCTATCTCACACTGACGCTCCATTGACATGAACTACCAATGCTATGTCACACTGACGCTCCATTGACATGAACTACCAATGCTATCTCACACTGACGCTCCATTGACATGAACTACCAATGCTATGTCACACTGACGCTCCATTGACATGAACTACCAATGCTATCTCACACTGACGCTCCATTGACATGAACTACCAATGCTATGTCACACTGACGCTCCATTGACATGAACTACCAATGCTATGTCACACTGACGCTCCATTGACATGAACTACCAATGCTATCTCACACTGACGCTCCATTGACATGAACTACCAATGCTATCTCACACTGACGCTCCATTGACATGAACTACCAATGCTATCTCACACTGACGCTCCATTGACATGAACTACCAATGCTATCTCACACTGACGCTCCATTGACATGAACTACCAATGCTATGTCACACTGACGCTCCATTGACATGAACTACCAATGCTATGTCACACTGACGCTCCATTGACATGAACTACCAATGCTATCTCACACTGACGCTCCATTGACATGAACTACCAATGCTATGTCACACTGACGCTCCATTGACATGAACTACCAATGCTATCTCACACTGACGCTCCATTGACATGAACTACCAATGCTATGTCACACTGACGCTCCATTGACATGAACTACCAATGCTATGTCACACTGACGCTCCATTGACATGAACTACCAATGCTATCTCACACTGACGCTCCATTGACATGAACTACCAATGCTATCTCACACTGACGCTCCATTGACATGAACTACCAATGCTATCTCACACTGACGCTCCATTGACATGAACTACCAATGCTATGTCACACTGACGCTCCATTGACATGAACTACCAATGCTATCTCACACTGACGCTCCATTGACATGAACTACCAATGCTATGTCACACTGACGCTCCATTGACATGAACTACCAATGCTATCTCACACTGACGCTCCATTGACATGAACTACCAATGCTATCTCACACTGACGCTCCATTGACATGAACTACCAATGCTATGTCACACTGACGCTCCATTGACATGAACTACCAATGCTATCTCACACTGACGCTCCATTGACATGAACTACCAATGCTATGTCACACTGACGCTCCATTGACATGAACTACCAATGCTATGTCACACTGACGCTCCATTGACATGAACTACCAATGCTATGTCACACTGACGCTCCATTGACATGAACTACCAATGCTATGTCACACTGACGCTCCATTGACATGAACTACCAATGCTATGTCACACTGACGCTCCATTGACATGAACTACCAATGCTATCTCACACTGACGCTCCATTGACATGAACTACCAATGCTATGTCACACTGACGCTCCATTGACATGAACTACCAATGCTATGTCACACTGATGCTCCATTGACATGAACTACCAATGCTATGTCACACTGACGCTCCATTGACATGAACTACCAATGCTATCTCACACTGACGCTCCATTGACATGAACTACCAATGCTATCTCACACTGACGCTCCATTGACATGAACTACCAATGCTATCTCACACTGACGCTCCATTGACATGAACTACCAATGCTATGTCACACTGACGCTCCATTGACATGAACTACCAATGCTATGTCACACTGACGCTCCATTGACATGAACTACCAATGCTATGTCACACTGACGCTCCATTGACATGAACTACCAATGCTATGTCACACTGACGCTCCATTGACATGAACTACCAATGCTATGTCACACTGATGCTCCATTGACATGAACTACCAATGCTATCTCACACTGACGCTCCATTGACATGAACTACCAATGCTATGTCACACTGACGCTCCATTGACATGAACTACCAATGCTATCTCACACTGACGCTCCATTGACATGAACTACCAATGCTATCTCACACTGACGCTCCATTGACATGAACTACCAATGCTATGTCACACTGAAGGTAATACTTTCACAGTCTGGCTTTTGAAGCCGTTCTCCATAGAGATGCAAATGTCCTGCAGGTAGTGGGGGTTGCAGCTCAGTCCACTCAGGGACTGAAAACACAGTGAGAAAGCATCTGATCACAGCCATTTGGATATGTTTCAATCAGCTCTGTAATTTAGCACTATACAGTCAAGTCACACCACATGTTAATTAATTGCATACACGTTTATATATCAATGTATATACATTTAAACACATTAACATTTTCTAAGACAGCCCTTGTTTTGCAGGTGGGGAATAAATGACATATGAGTATGTCATAAGTCTTTCTGACTACACATAACCTACCTATCTTTAGTAGGCCGACACTTGAGAGCTTAATGTTACTTACTCAGACTGTTAGTATTATACAGATATGTTAGCTCAAATATAAAAACTGTAATAAAATTGATAATACTTGATAATACATATTTTGAATGTCTAAAACATGGATGTGGTAAATGGATCTAGGAACACAACAAAGCTGAAACCACATGTCTGTTTATGTTCCATTCCAAATTTAAGGATGGTGTCTCTAAAACTAAAACTCAAAAACTAGCTTAAGCTAGTCTTAAACTAAAATGCATGTTTGAGTTGTTTTAACTGAAAGCATATCTTAACATGTGTCAGAGCCATTGTTTTGTCTCAAGGTTCACACCAGTAATGTTTTGTTTTTCCTAAGGAATGCTTATAAAAGCTGCTTAAATGTCCTAATTGAGCCCTGTCTGTGTAACTGGGCCAATGAGTTTGAATTGGCCAATGAATAATTTTCATGGCATGTGTTTTTAGAGAAGGGTAATAAAATGCTAATTTAAAACAATCATTGAGCTCATGTAGGCCCCATTTTGCCCTGTTTTCTAATGGCTGCCACTGCAAAATGGCCCATTCATGTTTCTTTTGTTGCCAGTCTGCAAATCTTTCACACATCTGCAGGGTACGCGACATGATCCTCATATATTATCATTACTATTTTGTTTTATTTAGCCATTTTCCCATGCATTATTGCATCACAATTATTTGATCATAATATATATTCACCTATCTTATATCAATAGTCTTTCTAGGAAAAATAAAATTCTTACGAGACTTCTTTTGACCAAATACATCATGATATATAATTAGCATCAAGGTCCAGTTCTTCAAAAGTAAGCTGATCGGATTTTGGTTATCAGATTGGATCAAATCTTGAAAATGGGTTGTTCAAAGGGGAAGAAGGAATCTGAAATCAGATTAGATCACGGAATCTAATCCTAGTTTCAATCTGGATCAAACCTTCAGTTTGTGTTGTTCAAGACTTGACCTGAAAACACAGGATTATCCTGATCTCAACAGGGGGATGGATTCCAGGAAGAAAATGTACTAACTTAAAAATTGGTCAAATAATAAATTTGTATAATTTAGTGTACATACTTTTATTTATATTTTGCACTTGACTAAAGTAGATAAAGTAAACATATGCTACCAATTAAGCTATACAGTATAGTAAAGTAAAAATGAAAATGATCTTGTCCCCATTAAATAATCCCCCAAACAGATTTCAATAACAAACAAAAATAATAAATTCCATTTTGCTGTCATTCATGGCCGTATATTAATTTCAAAGAAACAATCATCAGAGATGATCCTGTCAAAAATCATTTCTAACAATTGCATCCCTTACTATACGTCCAGTCAGTCCCTCATTCAATTTTTTAAGACGTTTTCAAAATATCCACAGTGTATCTGTTAATGTATGTTTGTATTTTATTTGGTGTGGCTCAGATGAGGAGTCATAAAAGAAATTATGAATGGAAGTGGATGTTTATGTTGAAACCGCAATGGAGTGCTTGTAATAACTTCCAGTTAAAAAATATTAATAACTACCGATTGCTTACATTGCGCTCCTCACAGAGATTAATAAATTATTGAGGTTAAAGAGCTAAGGAGATTAAATCCACAAATATCTTAAGTGTTATCCATAAGCCAACTGCAATTAAGACATTTGATCAAGAAGTTAATGACAAAGAGAAATATATATCTAGCACAGAGAAACGACCTGTTGGAGCGGGATTTGATCCGATGTGTTCACTGATGAGCGTAAGCGGCACACGAGTGGAGCGTTTGCTTGGGTTGGGAACGTTTGAGTTGAGCACACTTGAATCTTTGCTCAAATGCTCTGATTGGGATTAAAGATTTTTAAATAAAATGCCACAGGGAAACAGATGACATTTTAATCATTCCATAATAGCTTTTACCATATTATTAAGATATCCACAGAACTAACCATTTAAAAAGTAAAATTCCTGTTTTTTAAATATGAACTTGAACACAAGTATTTGACTTTTTAAAATCCTATTTACTTTAACTTTTTTTAACGTTTTACCATCAACTACCAGTATGTAATCGTTAAATAACTATAAAGTAAGGTGAAGTAAATGAGTGACAGCCATTTTCACATCCCTAAGTTGTGGGCAAAATGTTTTTCCACCTTCTGCGAAGAGTAGAGCAGACAATATAATAAGTGCCGAAGCAAAAACAGATGATACACTTGTTACAACTGAACAGGTTATTTACAATGATTTGTATACCGCTTAGATTAATAGCTTATTTACAACAACAATATGCTTTTCTGTCTCAATTCTGCCTCTGATTGTTTTACTTGGTTGGATAGAAATCGTTCAGAAAGTCCCCTCTTGGCCAGTGTGGAGCGATACTGCTCTGTTAGTAATATAGACATGTATATGGTAGTAATATAGACATGTGTGTTTGCAATGGCACATAACAATGGCAAGTCAAATGTTAGGGACTGCATAACAAAGCATAGAAACTATCTATGAAGAGAGAGCATGAAATAAGAAAAATAATATAAGAAAAATAATATTAAGAATGATAAGAGGCGTCTCGCCTCTGCTTTTGAACTGTTGCCGCCGGGCCGTCTGTATTTTTACACGTTGAATGAAAAACAGATTCAAATGGTCTTTACTCAAAAAATTAAAGTGTTTCAATTTTTGATAACAGCTGGTTTAGTCATTCTTCTTTTAATTGTATATTGTATATGTTTATCTATGCATATTGTGATCTAGAGTTGTGACATTCGCGAACGAACCGATTCTTTTGAACGGCTCATAAACATGAACGATGGGAGCCGAGTCGCGGAGCCGTTCTTTCTGTCATTCTTTTTTTCTATGCGTATTTCACACAGATGCACACAAATCAGTTATAGGGGAAGGGGCGCACCCAGCGCAGGGGTGCTACTGCCTAACAGCATGATGATAGTTGTGCACGCCCGCGCATCCTTTACGTGAGCACTCCAGTGGAAAAAAAACCCTACGTGCCTCTGTCATTGGGTAGGAGCCTGCAAAAAATGCTTTTCTTACTTCGTATTTTTGTCTTGTTTCCAGTCCAAATATCTAAAAATCCTTAAATCAAGACCCATTTACTAGATGAGTAAAACGACATGAGATATTATGTCCTGTTTGTTTAATTTTAGACAAAAGATGGAGTTGATAGAAACTAGATGCAGTTACGGAAGATATTTGTTTGTCATGTTTTGAAGGCCCATCTAAAAGCACATCCAAACCCCGCACATGCGTAGATCTGAATGCAGAGAAGCTCCTCAAAGCGATGCTGGTGGTCTTAAAACTATCACCTCAGTTTTGTCTTCATTTAAAGACAAAAAGTTTTGAGCAAGCCAAGATGTAACCTCATCTAAGCATAATAAAAGAGAAATGAAAGCAGACGGATCATTTCTTTCAATAGGTATATATATATTTGGGTGTCATCAGCATAAGAATGGAAGGAAGCACCATGTCTTATTAAAATAGAACCCAATGGTAGCATGTAGAACGAGTAAAGGGAGGCCGCCAAGATCGATCCTTGTGGAGCATACCTGTCAAGTTTTGGATTTGAAAATAAGGGAAATTTTCCGGCGCCCACCGCGAGCAGTCCCACCACCCCAACCAAGCTCCAGTAACGTTATCCCTTACATTTTCAGACAAGTGTTATAGCTTAAATGAAAACACAAAAGAGTATATATGAAGAGCATTTATTTTAAAGGCTTATTTGCATATTTTCTGTTCATTTAACATTGCTTGTCTCATTTACATTTTATTTTCATTCCACACATTCTTTTAATTTCATATTGCTTTTCTTTTACAGCTTTTCTTTACATGTCACATAACTTTATTTACTCTTTTAGTGAGTTGTTGTTCAAATTTGTTGCAGACTTTGCATTCTTTAACCTGTTAGGCTGCAACCCCACTTTTGAAAAATCCTCAGAAATGGCATACCCAAACTGAAACAGATAGCCTACAGTTCATAAACACTTTGCACTAAAAGCACAAGTATGATCTCATTTGAAAGCTGAACCTGGCAGTTTATTGTAAATGTAGAATTAATTATTGTCATAATGAAAAAATAGTTATTAATAGCTACAAAGTTTTGTAAAGTTATTAGAAATGTATTTTGTATGAAACATCTTCCAAGTTTCTGAGAATACAATAGTGGTCAAATACTGAAACTTGAGTGTTATATCTTTTTAATGATGTATAGTTTGTCAAGGTAATAACATTAAATCTGATAGTAACTTTGAACTATTTAAACAAACAAAAAAAACGCTTCAGTGCGTCGGCGCACTGGCAACGGTTAACAGGTTTTAAGATGCTAAAGTCGCAGTTACAAAACGCGTGACGGTCCCCTACCCTGCTCCTCTTCAGAAAAGTAAATTCGCTGTCCCATTCATCGCGGTATTTACATGAGGGTTTTGGTTTTGTGGCAGGAGTGCCTTCCGTCTCTGTCGTAGCGTCCACCATCCGTCTCCGATTTTTTTCTTTTTTCCCCCCGCGTTGTCACTCATCATCTGACCTCACACACTAACCTCGCGACACCTGCCACCTACAGTACCCACAGTACCTGTAGTAGGCTACTGCAGTTGGCATTTATCGCGTGGCTAGTGACAGAGCTCAGATTGGGGATGTTTTTTTTTTTTATCCGCCCGGGCCATTATTATTTTTTAATAGCGCAGGTTAAAATACGGGAGATTTACGGGAAAATACTAATACGGGAGGACGGCGGGAAAGAAGGGTTAAATACGGGACTTTCCCGGCCAAAACGGGATACTTGACAGGTATGGTGGAGGTGAGCGACAGAAGAGGAGAAATGACTGACCCTGACAAAAACTTTCTGTTCCATAAATAAGATTGAAACCAGTTAACAGTTAAAAAGATAATTGAAGTAATTTTCAAACTAAAGTAATACACTACACATATCAGTCAAAACTGCGTGTAAAATGTAAAATATTGTTAAATACAACTACAACATTGTCTACAAACAAACCCTTTAAACACTAAAAGAGCAGTATTATGCAAGCCAGGCCAGTAGTTGATGTCGCTTTGTCAAAAAATAAACCCGCGAACACGTAATAGCCTACTCATGAACGTGTGAACATGTGATCATAAGTACGCATGTGAACATGTTATATGCTTGTGCTTGACCAGCCTGATCTCATGAAAATGCATCTCTATAGCACGCATTGTGTTTATCGTACAATTTTTACGTGAAAATTCGTATTTTACGTGCATATGATACACACTCTATTGCGTATAATACACACACACACCCCACACCACTAATCCTAACCAAACGTATAATGCATGCGTACCCCACACCACTACTAAACCTATACCCTAAACCTACCCATGCGTATCATATGCACATAAACACTCCTTTTCGTGTATAAATTGCACGATAAACACAATGCGTGCTATAGAGACATGGAATGACGTACCATTTTCACAAATTCACATTTATGTTGTTTACATGCAGATAGTAAAGGCATCGTTTTCAAAACCTTGCACTTTGAAACTCGTTTTTAAAAGCTTGCATTGTCGGGCCCCCAAAATGGCATTTTCGTGTATATGAATGGCCAAAAAGTTATGGCGTGGAAACAGACCCTAAAGCGTGTACTATTTATCGCACTTTAGTTTGTTAATTGTTAATTTGAGTAGGACTTTTTATTATGTATACACTTGTATTCTGGTTTACTGTGTTCACAGAAGCACTGCGTATTTTGAATGGGTCACAGACACTTCATTCCATTTAATTATAATCTAACCTTCAAATAATGTCAGTTACTGATGATGACTGGTTAACAAGCATCAGCTGTCAGTCAGAAAAACATGTTAAATGAACATCCCTACTTCATATATTTCAACTGAACCAACTAAAAATGTTCAGTGCAGCAAGTCCACATAACATTTTGAGATTGACCTCCGAAATCTTTACAGTGTGTTTGTGATGCCAAGAAATGTACATAGCAGCCAAACTGGTATCGTTCGTTACCGTCTGACTGGGGACTGAGTTCATTTTGATTAATAAAATCATTATTCTGCATTAAATCATAGAAATTGTTACCTTAAAGAGCTATTTTCTGTCATAATCCCTAAAGGGACTGCATAACAAAGCATAAAAGTATCTATGAGGATAGAGTGTTAAATAAGAAAATAATATTAAGAATGATAAGAGGCGTCTCGCCTCTGCTTTTGAACTGTTGCCGTCGGGCTGTCTGTATTTTTACACGTTGAATGAAAAACAGATTCAAATGGTCTTTACTCAAATTTAATTTTTTAACTTTTGATAACTGATGGTTTGGTCATTCTCTTTTTAATATTATATTGTATATGTTTATCTATACATATTTTGATCTCTGATGCCTGTGTGAATATATATATATAAATAATGTATATAAAATATATATAATGTAACTAATGAATACAGATTTCACTGCCAGTTCACTTCACACACACACACACACACACACAGTCCCCACTTGGTTGGATAGAAATCGTTCAGAAAGTCCCCTCTTGGCCAGTGTGGAGCGATACTGCTCTGTTAGTAATATAGACATGTATATGGTAGTAATATAGACATGTGTGTTTGCAATGGCACATAACAATGGCAAGTAAATTGTAGGGACTGCATAACAAAGCATAGAAACTATGAAGAGAGAGCGTTAAATAAGAAAAAAAAATATTATAAAAATAATATTATGAATGATAAGAGGCGTCTTCTCGCCTCTGCTTTTGAACTCTGGCCGTCTGTATTTTTACCCCGTTGCAGATTTAAATGATCTTTCCTCAAGCAATTATTTAAAAAAAAAAATGATAACTGATGGTTTGGTCATTCTTTTTTTAATTTTGCATTGTATATGTTTTTCTATGCATATTGATATTGTGATCTTTGATGCCTGTTTGAACATTATATAATGACACACACACAGTGTTGGGGGTAACTTATTACAAGTAACTTGAGTTACGTAATCATATTACTTTTTCAAGTAACTAGTAAAGTAACGCATTACTTTTTCAATTTACAACAAAATATCTGAGTTACTTTTTCAAATTAAAAACAATAGTTACTTTTTCACATTTATTGACTGACAGCTCTCCTGTCCCCATGTTGAGAGAAATAAAGTGAGGTGTTGTGTGCATTTGCATTGAACATGCATTTACTCATCTCACTTGCACAAAAACATTCAGTATTCCTCAAAATGAATAAAAACAGTCAAATGCAATCTCATCATTTTGTGCAAAAGTTTTATAATTAACTATGTTAAATTACACAAATATACTTTATGTATTTAATCTCACTTTATTAACCAATGTCTTTGCTGCTGACCTACAATGATCTAATTCAACTATACTAATAAGCAAAAATGACTTTAGATTAGGTTTAGAAATAAGAGTGTTGAACTTCCTTCTCCTGTATCCTATTGTTATTAAATCAAGAACAGCAGCAGCTGAAAGGTTTGTTTGAGCGGCGCCCTCTACTGTACAGTAGTAAATATGCATTTCCTTCAGCCTTAGGCTTATTCATATAACTTTTGATGTGAAAGGGCCTTAACAATTGGCAAAAATAGATTGTTTTAGCTGTTATTAAAAAACAAACAGACAAGCCCATGCAGGTGAGAAAAAGTAACGCAAAAGTAATGTAACGCATTACTTTCCATAAAAAGTAACTAAGTAACGTACTTAGTTACTTTTTTGGGGAGTAACGCAATATTGTAATGCATTACTTTTAAAAGTAACTTTCCCCAACACTGCACACACACACACACACACACACACACACACACACACACACACACACACACACACACACACACACACACACACACACACACACACACACACACACACACACACACACACACATTTATATATAAGTATGTATAAGTTACAAAATGAATACAGATTTCACTGCCAGTTCACTTCACTGTTCACACACATACACAGATCCATTGCAGAATATATGAGTCCCCTGTTGGTAAGGTAGACATCGTCCAGAATCTTATGTCCTATCTTGGCATGTTTAAAAAAAAGAAAATGCATATTTGAGGTCTACCTATCATATTTGAAATCTACACACACACACACACACACATATATATATATATATATATATATATATATATATATATATATATATATATATATATATATATATATACATATACATATATTAAACAATGAAGGCAGACTTCACTGCCAGTTCACTTCAATGTCACTAACTCATATACACACTATATATATATATATATATATATATATATATATATATATATATATATATATATATATATATATATATATTACAATACATTATGAAGACAGATTTCCCTGCCAGTTCACTTCCCTGTTCACACACACACACAGTTCCATTGCAGGCAATATGAGTCCCCTGTTGGTAAGGTAGAAATCGGTCAGAGTTTCAGGTCCCCTCTTGGTCGGTTTTAAAAAAAATAAAAAAATAGATATTTAAAGTTATATTATGAAAAAAGACCTTAAAAGAAAATTTTGTATGTAATTTTTGTTTCTTCAAAATGGCCAGAAACAGTAGTCCCCTCTTGGCCAGTGTAGAGTGATAGTCCCCTGTTAGGAACATAGACGTGTATGTGTGGTCTGCAGTGTGTGTTACGTGTGTGTTGTCTGGTCTGCAGTGTGTGTGATGTGTGTGTTTTCTGGTCTGCAGTGAGTGTGATGTGTGTGTTGTCTGGTCTGCAGTGTGTGTTACGTGTGTGTTGTCTGGTCTGCAGTGTGTGTGATGTGTGTGTTGTCTGGTCTGCAGTGAGTGTGATGTGTGTGTTGTCTGGTCTGCAGTGTGTGTTACGTGTGTGTTGTCTGGTCTGCAGTGTGTGTGATGTGTGTGTTGTCTGGTCTGCAGTGAGTGTGATGTGTGTGTTGTCTGGTTTGCAGTGTGTAACGTGTGTGTTGTCTGGTCTGCAGTGTGTGTGATGTGTGTGTTGTCTGGTCTGCAGTGAGTGTGATGTGTGTGTTGTCTGGTCTGCAGTGTGTGTGTGATGTGTGTGTTGTCTGGTCTGCAGTGAGTGTGACGTGTGTGTTGTCTGGTCTGCAGTGAGTGTGATGTGTGTGTTGTCTGGTCTGCAGTGTGTGTGATGTGTGTGTTGTCTGGTCTGCAGTGTGTGTGATGTGTGTGTTTTCTGGTCTGCAGTGTGTGTGATGTGTGTGTTGTCTGGTCTGCAGTGTGTGTGATGTGTGTGTTGTCTGGTCTGGAGTGTGTGTGATGTGTGTGTTTTCTGGTCTGCAGTGTGTGTGATGTGTGTGTTGTCTGGTCTGCAGTGTGTGTGATGTGTGTGTTGTCTGGTCTGCAGTGAGTGTGATGTGTGTGTTGTCTGGTCTGCAGTGTGTGTGATGTGTGTGTTGTCTGGTCTGCAGTGAGTGTGATGTGTGTGTTGTCTGGTCTGCAGTGTGTGTGATGTGTGTGTTGTCTGGTCTGCAGTGTGTGTGATGTGTGTGTTGTCTGGTCTGCAGTGTGTGTGATGTGTGTGTTGTCTGGTCTGCAGTGAGTGTGATGTGTGTGTTGTCTGGTCTGCAGTGAGTGTGATGTGTGTGTTGTCTGTTCTGCAGTGTGTGATGTGTGTGTTGTCTGGTCTGCAGTGTGTGTGATGTGTGTGTTATCTGGTCTGCAGTGTGTGTGATGTGTGTGTTGTCTGGTCTGCAGTGTGTGTGATGTGTGTGTTGTCTGGTCTGCAGTGAGTGTGATGTGTGTGTTGTCTGGTCTGCAGTGTGTGTGATGTGTGTGTTGTCTGGTCTGCAGTGAGTGTGATGTGTGTGTTGTCTGGTCTGCAGTGTGTGTGATGTGTGTGTTGTCTGGTCTGCAGTGTGTGTGATGTGTGTGTTGTCTGGTCTGCAGTGTGTGTGATGTGTGTGTTGTCTGGTCTGCAGTGTGTGTGATGTGTGTGTTGTCTGGTCTGCAGTGTGTGTGATGTGTGTGTTGTCTGGTCTGCAGTGTGTGTGATGTGTGTGTTGTCTGGTCTGGAGTGTGTGTGATGTGTGTGTTGTCTGGTCTGCAGTGTGTGTTACGTGTGTGTTGTCTGGTCTGCAGTGTGTGTGATGTGTGTGTTGTCTGGTCTGCAGTGAGTGTGATGTGTGTGTTGTCTGGTTTGCAGTGTGTAACGTGTGTGTGGTCTGGTCTGCAGTGAGTGTGATGTGTGTGTTGTCTGGTCTGCAGTGTGTGTGATGTGTGTGTTGTCTGGTCTGCAGTGTGTGTGATGTGTGTGTTTTCTGGTCTGCAGTGTGTGTGATGTGTGTGTTGTCTGGTCTGCAGTGTGTGTGATGTGTGTGTTGTCTGGTCTGGAGTGTGTGTGATGTGTGTGTTTTCTGGTCTGCAGTGTGTGTGATGTGTGTGTTGTCTGGTCTGCAGTGTGTGTGATGTGTGTGTTGTCTGGTCTGCAGTGTGTGTGATGTGTGTGTTGTCTGGTCTGCAGTGAGTGTGATGTGTGTGTTGTCTGGTCTGCAGTGTGTGTGATGTGTGTGTTGTCTGGTCTGCAGTGTGTGTGATGTGTGTGTTGTCTGGTCTGCAGTGTGTGTGATGTGTGTGTTGTCTGGTCTGCAGTGAGTGTGATGTGTGTGTTGTCTGGTTTGCAGTGTGTAACGTGTGTGTGGTCTGGTCTGCAGTGAGTGTGATGTGTGTGTTGTCTGGTCTGCAGTGAGTGTGATGTGTGTGTTGTCTGGTCTGCAGTGTGTGTGATGTGTGTGTTGTCTGGTCTGCAGTGTGTGTGATGTGTGTGTTGTCTGGTCTGCAGTGAGTGTGATGTGTGTGTTGTCTGGTCTGCAGTGTGTGTGATGTGTGTGTTGTCTGGTCTGCAGTGTGTGTGATGTGTGTGTTGTCTGGTCTGCAGTGTGTGTGATGTGTGTGTTGTCTGGTCTGCAGTGAGTGTGATGTGTGTGTTGTCTGGTTTGCAGTGTGTAACGTGTGTGTGGTCTGGTCTGCAGTGAGTGTGATGTGTGTGTTGTCTGGTCTGCAGTGAGTGTGACGTGTGTGTTGTCTGGTCTGCAGTGTGTGTGATGTGTGTGTTGTCTGGTCTGCAGTGTGTGTGATGTGTGTGTTTTCTGGTCTGCAGTGTGTGTGATGTGTGTGTTGTCTGGTCTGCAGTGTGTGTGATGTGTGTGTTGTCTGGTCTGCAGTGTGTGTGATGTGTGTGTTGTCTGGTCTGCAGTGAGTGTGATGTGTGTGTTGTCTGGTCTGCAGTGTGTGTGATGTGTGTGTGATGTGTGTGTTGTCTGGTCTGCAGTGTGTGTGATGTGTGTGTTGTCTGGTCTGCAGTGTGTGTGATGTGTGTGTTGTCTGGTCTGCAGTGTGTGTGATGTGTGTGTGATGTGTGTGTTGTCTGGTCTGCAGTGTGTGTGATGTGTGTGTTGTCTGGTCTGCAGTGAGTGTGATGTGTGTGTTTTCTGGTCTGCAGTGTGTGTGATGTGTGTGTTGTCTGGTCTGCAGTGAGTGTGATGTGTGTGTTTTCTGGTCTGCAGTGAGTGTGATGTGTGTGTTGTCTGGTCTGCAGTGAGTGTGACGTGTGTGTTGTCTGGTCTGCAGTGAGTGTGACGTGTGTGTTGTCTGGTCTGCAGTGTGTGTGATGTGTGTATTGTCTGGTCTGCAGTGTGTGTGATGTGTGTGTTGTCTGGTCTGCAGTGAGCGTGATGTGTGTGTTGTCTGGTCTGCAGTGTGTGTGATGTGTGTGTTATCTGGTCTGCAGTGTGTGTTACGTGTGTGTTGTCTGGTTTGCAGTGTGTGACGTGTGTGTTGTCTGGTCTGCAGTGTGTGTGATGTGTGTGTTGTCTGGTCTGCAGTGTGTGTGATGTGTGTGTTTTCTGGTCTGCAGTGTGTGTGATGTGTGTGTTATCTGGTCTGCAGTGTGTGTTACGTGTGTGTTGTCTGGTCTGCAGTGTGTGTGATGTGTGTATTGTCTGGTCTGCAGTGAGTGTGATGTGTGTGTTGTCTGGTCTGCAGTGTGTGTGATGTGTGTGTTGTCTGGTCTGCAGTGTGTGTGATGTGTGTGTTGTCTGGTCTGGAGTGTGTGTGATGTGTGTGTTTTCTGGTCTGCAGTGTGTGTGATGTGTGTGTTGTCTGGTCTGCAGTGTGTGTGATGTGTGTGTTGTCTGGTCTGCAGTGTGTGTGATGTGTGTGTTGTCTGGTCTGCAGTGAGTGTGATGTGTGTGTTGTCTGGTCTGCAGTGTGTGTGATGTGTGTGTTGTCTGGTCTGCAGTGTGTGTGATGTGTGTGTTGTCTGGTCTGCAGTGTGTGTGATGTGTGTGTTGTCTGGTCTGCAGTGAGTGTGATGTGTGTGTTGTCTGGTTTGCAGTGTGTAACGTGTGTGTGGTCTGGTCTGCAGTGAGTGTGATGTGTGTGTTGTCTGGTCTGCAGTGAGTGTGATGTGTGTGTTGTCTGGTCTGCAGTGTGTGTGATGTGTGTGTTGTCTGGTCTGCAGTGTGTGTGATGTGTGTGTTGTCTGGTCTGCAGTGAGTGTGATGTGTGTGTTGTCTGGTCTGCAGTGTGTGTGATGTGTGTGTTGTCTGGTCTGCAGTGTGTGTGATGTGTGTGTTGTCTGGTCTGCAGTGTGTGTGATGTGTGTGTTGTCTGGTCTGCAGTGAGTGTGATGTGTGTGTTGTCTGGTTTGCAGTGTGTAACGTGTGTGTGGTCTGGTCTGCAGTGAGTGTGATGTGTGTGTTGTCTGGTCTGCAGTGAGTGTGACGTGTGTGTTGTCTGGTCTGCAGTGTGTGTGATGTGTGTGTTGTCTGGTCTGCAGTGTGTGTGATGTGTGTGTTTTCTGGTCTGCAGTGTGTGTGATGTGTGTGTTGTCTGGTCTGCAGTGTGTGTGATGTGTGTGTTGTCTGGTCTGCAGTGTGTGTGATGTGTGTGTTGTCTGGTCTGCAGTGAGTGTGATGTGTGTGTTGTCTGGTCTGCAGTGTGTGTGATGTGTGTGTGATGTGTGTGTTGTCTGGTCTGCAGTGTGTGTGATGTGTGTTCTGTCTGGTCTGCAGTGTGTGTGATGTGTGTGTTGTCTGGTCTGCAGTGTGTGTGATGTGTGTGTGATGTGTGTGTTGTCTGGTCTGCAGTGTGTGTGATGTGTGTGTTGTCTGGTCTGCAGTGAGTGTGATGTGTGTGTTTTCTGGTCTGCAGTGTGTGTGATGTGTGTGTTGTCTGGTCTGCAGTGAGTGTGATGTGTGTGTTTTCTGGTCTGCAGTGAGTGTGATGTGTGTGTTGTCTGGTCTGCAGTGAGTGTGACGTGTGTGTTGTCTGGTCTGCAGTGAGTGTGACGTGTGTGTTGTCTGGTCTGCAGTGTGTGTGATGTGTGTATTGTCTGGTCTGCAGTGTGTGTGATGTGTGTGTTGTCTGGTCTGCAGTGAGCGTGATGTGTGTGTTGTCTGGTCTGCAGTGTGTGTGATGTGTGTGTTATCTGGTCTGCAGTGTGTGTTACGTGTGTGTTGTCTGGTTTGCAGTGTGTGACGTGTGTGTTGTCTGGTCTGCAGTG
This sequence comes from Siphateles boraxobius, assembly GCF_051911475.1. Lineage (NCBI taxonomy): Eukaryota > Metazoa > Chordata > Actinopteri > Cypriniformes > Leuciscidae > Siphateles > Siphateles boraxobius. The sequence continues at coordinate 78,339 of NW_027508708.1, read as the reverse complement.
TGTGTGATGTGTGTGTTGTCTGGTCTGCAGTGTGTGTGATGTGTGTGTTGTCTGGTCTGCAGTGTGTGTGATGTGTGTGTTATCTGGTCTGCAGTGTGTGTTACGTGTGTGTTGTCTGGTCTGCAGTGTGTGTGATGTGTGTATTGTCTGGTCTGCAGTGAGTGTGATGTGTGTGTTGTCTGGTCTGCAGTGTGTGTGATGTGTGTGTTGTCTGGTCTGCAGTGTGTGTGATGTGTGTGTTGTCTGGTCTGCAGTGTGTGTGATGTGTGTGTTGTCTGGTCTGCAGTGTGTGTGATGTGTGTGTTGTCTGGTCTGCAGTGTGTGTTACGTGTGTGTTGTCTGGTCTGCAGTGAGTGTGATGTGTGTGTTGTCTGGTCTGCAGTGTGTGTGATGTGTGTCTTGTCTGGTCTGCAGTGAGTGTGATGTGTGTGTTGTCTGGTCTGCAGTGTGTGTGATGTGTGTATTGTCTGGTCTGCAGTGAGTGTGATGTGTGTGTTGTCTGGTCTGCAGTGTGTGTGATGTGTGTGTTGTCTGGTCTGCAGTGTGTGTTACGTGTGTGTTGTCTGGTCTGCAGTGAGTGTGATGTGTGTGTTGTCTGGTCTGCAGTGAGTGTGATGTGTGTGTTGTCTGGTCTGCAGTGTGTGTGTGATGTGTGTGTTGTCTGGTCTGCAGTGTGTGTGATGTGTGTGTTGTCTGGTCTGCAGTGAGTGTGATGTGTGTATTGTCTGGTCTGCAGTGTGTGTGATGTGTGTATTGTCTGGTCTGCAGTGTGTGTGATGTGTGTATTGTCTGGTCTGCAGTGTGTGTGATGTGTGTATTGTCTGGTCTGCAGTGTGTGTTACGTGTGTGTTGTCTGGTCTGCAGTGAGTGTGATGTGTGTGTTGTCTGGTCTGCAGTGAGTGTGATGTGTGTGTTGTCTGGTCTGCAGTGTGTGTGTGATGTGTGTGTTGTCTGGTCTGCAGTGTGTGTGATGTGTGTGTTGTCTGGTCTGCAGTGAGTGTGATGTGTGTATTGTCTGGTCTGCAGTGTGTGTGATGTGTGTATTGTCTGGTCTGCAGTGTGTGTGATGTGTGTGTTGTCTGGTCTGCAGTGAGTGTGATGTGTGTATTGTCTGGTCTGCAGTGTGTGTGATGTGTGTGTTGTCTGGTCTGCAGTGTGTGTGATGTGTGTGTTGTCTGGTCTGCAGTGTGTGATGTGTGTGTTGTCTGGTCTGCAGTGAGTGTGATGTGTGTGTTGTCTGGTCTGCAGTGAGTGTGATGTGTGTGTTGTCTGGTCTGCAGTGTGTGTGTGATGTGTGTGTTGTCTGGTCTGCAGTGTGTGTGATGTGTGTGTTGTCTGGTCTGCAGTGAGTGTGATGTGTGTATTGTCTGGTCTGCAGTGTGTGTGATGTGTGTATTGTCTGGTCTGCAGTGTGTGTGATGTGTGTGTTGTCTGGTCTGCAGTGTGTGTGATGTGTGTGTTGTCTGGTCTGCAGTGTGTGATGTGTGTGTTGTCTGGTCTGCAGTGTGTGTTACGTGTGTGTTGTCTGGTCTGCAGTGAGTGTGATGTGTGTGTTGTCTGGTCTGCAGTGAGTGTGATGTGTGTGTTGTCTGGTCTGCAGTGTGTGTGTGATGTGTGTGTTGTCTGGTCTGCAGTGTGAGTGTGATGTGTGTGTTGTCTGGTCTGCAGTGTGTGTGTGATGTGTGTGTTGTCTGGTCTGCAGTGTGTGATGTGTGTGTTGTCTGGTCTGCAGTGTGTGTTACGTGTGTGTTGTCTGGTCTGCAGTGTGTGTTACGTGTGTGTTGTCTGGTCTGCAGTGAGTGTGATGTGTGTGTTGTCTGGTCTGCAGTGAGTGTGATGTGTGTGTTGTCTGGTCTGCAGTGTGTGTGATGTGTGTGTTGTCTGGTCTGCAGTGTGTGTTACGTGTGTGTTGTCTGGTCTGCAGTGTGTGTTACGTGTGTGTTGTCTGGTCTGCAGTGTGTGTTACGTGTGTGTTGTCTGGTCTGCAGTGTGTGTGATGTGTGTCTTGTCTGGTCTGCAGTGAGTGTGATGTGTGTGTTGTCTGGTCTGCAGTGAGTGTGATGTGTGTGTTGTCTGGTCTGCAGTGTGTGTGATGTGTGTGTTGTCTGGTCTGCAGTGTGTGTGATGTGTGTGTTGTCTGGTCTGCAGTGAGTGTGATGTGTGTGTTGTCTGGTCTGCAGTGTGTGTGATGTGTGTGTTGTCTGGTCTGCAGTGTGTGTGATGTGTGTGTTGTCTGGTCTGCAGTGAGTGTGATGTGTGTTATCTGGTCTGCAGTGTGTGTGGTGTGTGTGTTGTCTGGTCTGCAGTGTGTGTGATGTGTGTGTTGTCTGGTCTGCAGTGAGTGTGATGTGTGTGTTGTCTGGTCTGCAGTGTGTGTGATGTGTGTGTTGTCTGGTCTGCAGTGTGTGTGATGTGTGTGTTGTCTGGTCTGCAGTGTGTGTGATGTGTGTGTTGTCTGGTCTGCTATGGCGTTATTTGTGTGCCTCAATCCTGAGCGAGTTATTGTAAGTTTTGAGCACAGAGAACTATATTTTGCAAGCACAGTGCATTATATTTTGAACAGAAATTAACAATCGCAAAAACAAAATTTGTTTGAGCAAAGAAAAAACGATTCCGTGCTCAATAAATGTATTTGCTATTATCCATATTAACGTGCAATAATAACCCCTCTCACGCAGTTTACAGGTGCTCTCTCAAACTTATTCTCTGCGCTCCTGTCAAGTTCCTCTCTCTCTCTCTCTCTCTCTCTCTCTCTCTCTCTCTCTCTCTCTCTCTCTCTCTCTCTCTCTCAACCTCTTAAAGGGATAGTTCACCCAAAAATGAAAATTTATTTTAACAATGTCTGAAATAACTTTTCGAGGCCGGCAAGTTCAATCCCTCAAGAAGCCTATGGAGGAGTGATCCAGCTCTCAGATTTCATCAAAAATATCTTAATTCGTGTTCCGAAGAATAACGAAGGTCTTACGTGGTTAAACAACATGAGGGAGAGTAAATACTGACAGAATTTACATTTTTGGATGAACTGTCCCTTTAATACTGTGCGCGCCCAACTCTTGACACACACGCTCGCTCAACTTGCAACAGCGTTACAAGCAGTGGTTAAATTGGGCCGGGGCTCTCCGGGGCTCAGCCCCGGCACATAAGCCTGCTCGTTTGCAGTCAGTTGCCTACTGGAAATTATGTCACATACAATTTGATGAAAGTGATGCTTTTGAAAACATATTTCTGACAATAAATGAAAGATTTTTGAAATGGCATGTCTATTTTGTCTCGGCGGAGCTGAGATGAGAAAAATCGGAACACAGCCGTATTTTTGTTCAGCTGCTTAATCTCGTTGTCAGTCGACCATGATCGTGCACCGCTCGCGCATGCGCATCTGACACGGATAAATGTACGCAGCAATAATGAATGTTCCTGGGAGACCGTGGTTGCGCGGGATGTGGATGTTCCAGAAATGTCAAAAAAGTGCCCTGGCCTTGAATGACAAGGTAAGAAAAATAAGACTAAATCAAAATTAAATAACCAGGACTAGGTTGACCATGTGATTTTTCTCAGGAGATGTTTTGAGCATTTTACTTCAGATACCGGATTATCAGCAAACTGCCAAGAGAATTGCTAATTTAACGTTGGCTGGCTACTTAAAATAAACTAGCAATCTATTCAGTCAGCATATTTGTATTTGATCTGTGTGAATTACAGAAATGTAAGACTTGCTAGACCTAAGTTACTTTTAGCTACCAAGCTCTGTGGTTAATGAAAATTAAATCAAGCATTTATTCTCCAACTTTCAGAGATAAATTGAAATGAGTGGAGCATATTCACCCAAGAAGAGGAAACTGACTTACTTCTTCAAAAGGTGGGGTGATTTTCCAGACATGTTTAGCATGACTAGCTCTGTAACATGTTGGCAGTAGAGATGGGACAGTATGAAAATGACCAAAATTATCACAGTGTTCGGTATTATTGCGGTATTTTTAAAAGTGTGTTCAATATGTTCAGAAAGCACTGACAGCCTGTCAGTGACAGGCCTACACAAGCTGAAATAGTTTCAAAAAGTGTAACAGTGCTTAATATATTACAAAAATATAGGCAATATGCTTGTAAAAACTATTGAAAACGGTCTGAAACACTGAAAGAACTTGAACCAGAGATGTCTGGCTGAGATCCAGGAAGATTTATTTACAACTCCAACGTGAAGTCAACTATGAAGTTGTATTTGACGTTACATGTGAAGTTGGATGTGGTTCTAAAATATAAACAAATAATAATGCACAATAATAAGCATCTGACTTACTATGAAAATTATTTACCAGTACTAAATATTATAGCCACCAGCATACAAGAAACAATACTAAGAATTACATTAATTTCTCTGTAATAATTAACATAATTTTTACCGTTACACCGGCAATCATCTCATCCCTAGTTGGCAGCAGACTTTACAGTGATGTACTCAGCAGACTTACCAGATGATTTAATTGATATCATATCAACATTCTATTAATGTTAAAGTTACGATGACTAAGATATGATCTGCTCCTAGGTTTGTTATACAGGCATGAGTTAAGAATCATCATTGACATTAAGCATTCTTCCTTTTGTATTTCCCCTCATATATAGAGTGGAGCCGAAGACTGGAGTAAATGACACTGGACAGAGTGGCAGAAGTGAGGAGACGTGTAAAGAGGTGGAAATTATTTTTTCAACAATTACATTTCATGTAAATAAACTTGCGTGCACGTCTTCTTTAAGGACAGGCTAATAAGAAGTCCCTCTAGTGGACAGAACGTACCAGCAACCACATGCTTGTAATGGCATTGACAATGAATAAGCCTGCTAGTGTAGTACATATTATTTTACAGGCTACAATTGAGCATTAAATATTCGAATATTATTTGAATATTTAAAAAAAATATAAAATGGAATTCGAATGGTATTATAGAGGAAGATTGACAGCTCTATTATGTAGTGACTGTACCAATATAATTTCTCGCAGAAAATGTTGCAATATTGAACTATATCCATCTCCCCACCTCTACTCTGGACAGGGCCAAGGAGCTGTGGACATGGGGCAGGACACTGGAGCTGTGGACATGGGGCAGGACACTGGAGCTGTGGACATGGGGCAAGAAACTGGAGCTGTGGACATGGGGCAGGACACGGGAGCTGTGGACATGGGGCAGGACACGAGAGCTGTGGACATGGGGCAAAACACTGGAGCTGTGGACATGGGGCAGGACACTGGAGCTGTGGACATGGGGCAAGAAACTGGAGCTGTGGACATGGGGCAGGACACGGGAGCTGTGGACATGGGGCAAAACACTGGAGCTGTGGACATAGGGCAGGACACGAGAGCTGTGGACATGTTGCAGGACACGAGAGCTGTGGACATGGGGCAAAACACTGGAGCTGTGGACATAGGGCAGGACACGAGAGCTGTGGACATGTTGCAGGACACGAGAGCTGTGGACATGGGGCAAAACACTGGAGCTGTGGACATGGGGCAGGACACTGGAGCAGTGGACATGGGGCAGGACACTGGAGCAGTGGACATGGGGCAGGACACTGGAGCAGGAGGTGGAGCCTGTCACAACTTGCCAGACTGCTGGAAGGTACACCAGTATGAATACTTCTGTCAGACCTATCCATTTCTTATGGTAAAAGAGAAAAATTTGGGATGCAAAACATGTAGTGCTGTAAGATCACTCGGAGCAGAGCATAGTGGTAAACTCAGGTACACCTTATCAAGTGAATGGCAAAATTGTCTGATTGGCCCTTATGGTAACACGACTGCAAAACAAATGAAATCTTTGAGAAAAAAAATTAATGAACATAGTGTTTCCCAAAGTCATAAAATAGCTGAAAGTATACTTAAAAAGCAACAAGACAAAACATTAGAAACAAGTTTTCTCAGAACCGAGTCTGAAATTCTCGAGTCTACTTTCAGTGTGTTTAGAACAGCCTACTATGTAGCAAAGAGCAACCGGCCTTACACCGACCATCCAAAACTCATTGACTTACAGATGCTTAACTGTGTGAATGTTGGCCGTGTTCTTCATTCAAATGTCACATGTACTGAGATCATTAATTTCATATCCAGTGAGATGAGACAGTCATTGTTGGCCAGCATCAAACAAAGTCGACCAAAGCTAACAGTGATTGTAGATGAGAGTACCTCGTTAAGCAAGAGGTCCTGTCTGATTGTGTACCTCAGAACATCTGTCCATAATTCGGATCCATTGATCTTCTTTTTAGATTTGCTTGAGCTAGAGAGCACCACTTCAGATGGGATTACAGCCGACCTACTTAACTGTCTTCAGAAACATGGTCTTGATGAAGCATTTCTAAAAGAATGCATGGTGAGTTTCTGCTCAGATGGAGCTGCCGTTATGTTGGGCAGAAAGAATGGCGTGTTCGCAAAACTCAAAAGTCAGTTCCCTGGCCTCATTGGTTGGCACTGCTTAAACCATAGATTAGAGTTGTCAGTGTCAGACGCAGTAAAACATTGTACCGAAACCAATCACTTCTCATCATTTCTAGACAAGCTTTACTGCTTGTATAATCAATCACCAAAGAATGTGAGAGAACTTGAGACTGCTGTAACTGAAGTAGGCAGTTGTCTGAGAAGGATAGGTAGAGTCTTGGGGATAAGGTGGGTGGCGTCATCATTCCGTACAGTTAATGCTGTTTGGACAATGTATGCAGCGCTATACAATCATCTCACAGCTTCAAGTAAAGATCTTAAGAGGAACTCCAATGAGAGCAGTATGTATCAGGGCTTAGCAACAAAGTTAAATTCTGTTGGTTTTGTTAAGAACCTTGGACTTATGATGGATGCACTCGAAGAACTCAAAGATCTCTCTGAGGCTCTGCAGAACAGAGACATTAGACTGTCTCAGTCAGTGACTCTCATCAAGAGGCAGATCGAGGTTTTTAGTTCAATGAGTAGAGAACCTGAGAGTGGTCATTTCTATAAGAAAGCATGTGACGCAGTGATGGAAGGGTTGTTCAATGGCATAGAATTACACAGTGACAGAAGCCAGAAAGTCATTGAGCCAGAAAAGTTTTATGAAGCTTTGAAAACCAACATGGAGGCAAGAATGGTGACAGAGGAAGAAGAGTCCTTGTTTCAAAAGGTGAACATTCTTAACAAAACAACTTGGCCCTCTCCTTTACCTCAAATGTATGGGGAACATGGACTAAGGGAGGTTTGCAATCTTTTTAGTATTGGCTTTACTGGCATGAAGGCAAGCTTTAGGGATTTCAAAAGTGACCCCAGTCAACCCATGACTACACCACTTCTAACACTCAGACATGCTGTTGAAACAGTTGCTGTAAGTAGTGCAGAATGTGAGAGAGGTTTTTCTGAAATGAATGCAATTGTTACACCTTTACGTTCCCTGCTGAGAATTGAAAATGTGTCCTCTCTAATGTTTGTTAACATTGTTGGCCCTCCATTAGCATCTTGGGACCCCACTAAATTTGTTAGAAAGTGGGTAGCAAGGAGGAGATCTGCAGAGCACCTGGCGTGTAAGAAAAGGCAGACTAATACTGAGGTGTTTGCATACCAGCCATTGTGGGAAGTAATGAAGTTATAGATGAGTGATGAGTTATAGATGTGTGTTCTCTGTACTGTTTTTAAGAATGTGTATGAAATGAAATGTAAAATCAAAATTAAATTACAAAGGTAAAACACAAATAAATTCAAATGTTGATTGTAAAACTAACCAGTGTTATCATCATTTTTATATCTTAAAGCTGCAGTCCGCAGTTTTCGCCATCTCTGTTCGAAATCTGCAATTGCAGTTATTCGCGGAATTATCAACTTTACGTGGGTTGTGTAATGAGGCAACCACTAGAGCCAGAAATCAAAACTTTGCCTTTTTATGTGTGTGTGTGTGTGTGTGTGTGTGTGTGTGTGTGTGTGTGTGTGTGTGTGTGTGTGTGTGTGTGTGTGTGTGTGTGTGTTGTCGTAGTAAAGAGAGAGAATGGGAGAAGGTAGTTTGTATGAGGTGGACCTGGTCACCACAGACCCAAATCTTCTCAGCTGTTGCTACTGTCATATGCTGCACTGTCTCTCCATGTGGCACATTATGTTTGGCACATTGTATGGGTCACTATATCATAACAAGGTATTACAACGTGTAATCAAGTGATGACTGATTAGCAGTAATGTAAATGCTAAATGTCCTAATACCTGTTGCAAAGTAAATGCTCTTAACCTTGCAGTTTTTCACATATCCAGGCTAATAATGGTCATTTTAGTTTAAATTAGTTGACTAAAGTTGACAACTCAACATAATGGTACTAATAATCAATAATTGAATAGTTGAACGTAATTGATTCAAATGTGCAATTGTGTGTGTAAAGATCCCGTCACCAGATTCGGAGGGGGTGAATCCTGTGCAGAGAAGCAAGGCACGCAATTTTTACCAAACAGCAAAGGATCCAGGTGTAGTGATGTTCAGCTGCTTTATGCACGACTGCCTGACACACCTCAGCAACCTGTCTGAATATTTTGAATTAATATAACATTGTGCATATAATTAATATAACTACCTGGACCTAATATAAACCTGGACCCAGGCTTAGGGCATGCCTAGAAAATCCAGCAGACACCTTTGAGGGTGTAACCTTGGCAGCACCCAGAGATGACCTCTCCCTGGCTCGTGTGAACTCCACAAAGGACAAGCTGATAGACAAATTTTGCAGCAGTATGGCGACACGATTTTGCGACTTCAGCTCTGGAGTACTACATGCTTCCAAACTGGTGGATATCACGAGCTGGCCTGATGCAGATACATGTGAAGGTTATTATCAAGCACATTTAACATTGTATAACATGTATTTTACATCTTGAAGTTGAAACCTTTTACTGTTTGCGCAACCTTAAGTTTTCCTTGTGTGTGTCTGCAGATTTTGGAGATGCAGATGTGGAGTGTCTTATAAAGCACTTTGGTCCACTATTGGCCTCCTCTGGGGCCGATTTGGATCTGATTCCAGACCAGTGGACATTCCTCAAGAGCAGTTTGTACCAGCAGCATCCGAACATGGACCAGATGACCTGGCCAGAGATAAATAAGAGAATGGGAGGCCAATGTCCTGATGTCCTTCAGCTTGTTGATGTAATACTGTGTACTCCAGCCTCCACAGCAGACTGTGAACGGGGTTTCAAATTGATGAAACAAGTGAAGAGTGACTGGAGGTCAGGTCTGAGGTCGGACACACTATCTGACCTGCTCACAGTGCAGCTGTCCAGCCCTGACATTAAAGACTTTGATCCCGACTCAGCCATACAGCTGTGGCATCAGGCCAGTGTCAGAGCGAGGAGGCCAGATTTCATGGAAAGAGGAGCCAAGAAGAGCCAACTTGAAGATGAGAAGGAGGCGTCTGAAGATGATGATGACTCTGAAGAAGACTAAAGTGACTTTTTTCACATTACTTTTTATTGATTTATTATTAATTTTGTATTAATAATAAAAAAAAAATGATTGAAGCAATTCAAAATATGCTAGTGCACTTTCTTTTATAAATTTGAATTCCGGAAAAAGTGGCTGGTAAAAAATATTAGTGGCTGGTAAAATTGGGCATCCACCAGCCACTGTGGCTGGCGGACAAAAAAGTTAATTTCCCGCCCTGGTCCCTGGTGATTATGCACTATATGAGCCCCGGGCACCTGCCCTTGGGACTTTGGTGTCGGATCCCAGCACGCACAGCGTTTTACACTGTGTTCCCCTAGCGTAAGATATTGCACAGTACAAGAGAACCTCTCGTAAGAGAACTCGGTTCTCTCTATAAGAGGGAACGAGTACTGCGTATCTTTGCCATGCCTGCAACATGCTCTGGTTTGCTTCGGCGATGAAAAAACAGATTATATCAGCCCATCGAGCCGTATTTATAGGCTGGTCACTGCACAAACCAAAAGTAATACTACCCACCAGATGAAGAAGGGTTGACTCTCCAGAGAATAAAATATTCATTTTATTTTATTTTTCGTGTTCGCATTTATGAGGAAAAAACAATGTTACGGACGTGACCGCTCTGAAAGCGGCACTAAAAGTAAAAGACTGCTTTAAAACGTTTTCACAAAGACCTCAAACAGAAAGCACAAAGCCTTTCTTTAAAGTGAATTTCGTTTTGTATTAATTATATCTTAATTTTAATCAATGTTTTTAATAAGGGGAAAAGGTAATAGAAAAGATAGGCTAATAGATAGGCCTATATATACATTTTGAGCCCTATTTGTATCACACATTAATCAATCATTAGGTTATAAAGAATAAGACCACGTCTCAAATGCATGACAAGCAGGTACAGAGAGCAAGAGAGAAACAAACAAACAAACAAACAAACAAACAAAAAAATGACAAAAATTTGGTGGTTACTATTCCAACCATGAAGAAACCGTGAACTTTTTTTGAACAGACCTTGAGCATAAAAAAATCCAGGTTATCCTAAACATTGATACATTTATAGTAGAACTGTTTCGCCTCCTCCGGTGTATTGAATATGAAAGTTTCTTCATTAAAAGTCACTCTCAGGCGAGCCGGGTAGAGCAACTAAAATCATTTGCCCTTCTGCTAGAGTGATTGTTTGATGCCATTATAAGAAGCCCGTTTTCTTTACAGGGTAGCGCTGAGATTTGGGTAGATTCTGATGGGATTCCCCTATGTCTTGAAAAATGTCTTCCCTATAGGGAAGACATTAGGGAAATAGGGAAATGTCTTCCCTATTACTTATACGTTGTTTAGTTAATTCAGAAATCAACTGGTCCATGGAGACCGATTAAAAAGTTTCTATCATGGCCTGTTTTTTGAGATTGGAAGTATGGCTGCCAGCTTACCGGCAATGCTAGCAGTAGCTCTCGTGGTCGGTGGAACTGAAGGGTGGGCTTGCTTCTGCTTAAAGTTACTCATAATTAATCCAGGTCTATCAACAATGACTGACGCTATATGGCGCGCAACAGGTTTAGTTTAACAATGTTGGTTGGGAGCCCTACTTCCTTACACCTCACACCATCATGGCTATACCGGAAGTCCTACTTGCCTTTTTACCTGACAGTTTGAGAGAAGTGACTAGCTCAGTAAAATGAACCTCAAAGTAAAAAATGTATTCCTACAGCTCTTTTTTTTGTTGTTGTTGTTGCTTCAAATCGATCTCATTTGGAACAAAAGCTTACCCTTTTATGCTATACATTCTCCGTTTCAGATCTTGAGCTCCTGAAAACACTCAGGGCCTTTATAGATAAGATGGATGAATACAATGCACATTAAAGTGGAGTTCTGATGCCTCAGACCAGACCTGGCCAACAAGAACTGTACCCAGACAGTGGCCTCTTATTGTCCTCTACAAGCCTGACAGCTATTCTTCCTGACGCAAGAAAGGACTGCCTTCATCTTTTCCATCTACTGTTTGATCAGTTCTTCACTCCTAAGGAATGCGCCAATGCGGTTGGTCTAGCTATGTCCACACTTGTGGTCCAGGAGCGCCATCTCTGGCTCAACCTGCATGATATGAGGGAGACCGACAAGTCTGGGTTCCTGGACTCTAGATTTCCCAGCCTGTCTCAACTGCCAAAACAGGTGGCATGCGCAGGTACAAGTCTACGAAAACAGAGGATAGGGGACCTGCACACATTTTTGGTCAACTAATCGTATCCTGATATGTGCCCAAAGTTCCAAACATTCCCTTCCAGGATCAGGTGGTGAACCTGCAAGCGCTGCCCCCGGAGGAGGCAGACCCAGCCCTGGCTTTTCTCTGTCTCGTTCGTGCTCTGCGCCTATATGTGGGCTGCAAAGCCTCAGGACCTCAGACCAGCTCTTCATCTGTTACGGAGACCTGCAGAAGGGAAAGGCTGTCTCCAAGCAGAGGATGGCCCACTGGAAAGTGGAAAGACGATGCCATCGTCTTGGCATACCAAACCCAAGACGCACCGTGCCCCCTCAGCTTGGGAGCCAACGTCTGTACGTCGACGTTTGTATCCATTACCTCCTTCAGGGAACGAGGGTTACATATGTAACCGAGACGTTTACAGTTATATGTATTATATTGATTCTGGTTCATTCTGAAAGAGTTTCTCAGAACTTTCTCATGTTCTATTTTTATTTCTCATTAAGAATTAGAGAAATATGTAAAGACAAAGTTGAAACCTAAATACGACAATGAGATTGTCACGAATGTGACAAAAAACGAATATGAGAATCACAACTAAGTCTCCTGAGTGTGATGTTTCAATAAAGCAACTTATTTTCCTTAACGTCTGAGTTTATTAACATCAAAGATTTTGAATGTACACGCAAACACAAATGTGACTCCTAGAAAACTGCCAGACTTGTGTTTTTCCTTAAGCACCAGCAACTTAACTCTTAGCAACTTAACTCTTTGAGGGACACATTACCTATAACACATTAAACTGTTTTATATCACATTACCCTTCCTTATGAGTTACTTAACAAATGTAACATTGAACTATGAAATTACTGTAGTTAGAAAACAACATTTCTTTTCACCTTTTTTTTCATGAATGTTTTCTCTTGTCTTCCTTTTTATCTCAAAAAGTCCTTGTATCTCTGTGGAGTTGTGACAATTCGTCCAGACCTTGTTTTCACCCTTTTCGGTGAAATGATTTCAGTGTGACTGGAATCAGACTCAGGTAGACACGTTCCTGGTTGTTCATACTGCACTGGAACGTCTGGGATGTTATCAGGCTTAGTTGATCCTGACCGTGAACTTCATTTGGCCCCTGTGTCTGTTGAACTGAAGTAGATGCTGGTTCATTGTCACTGACTGTAGGCATCAGCATCGGTCAGCAAACTGGAACAGTAGGCCACTGGTTTCAGCTGGCCGTCATGGTCCTGCAGTGAAACACCCCCCAGACCGTAGCTGCTCGTAGTATCTGCGCTGACGACTGTGGGCTTTGTAACACATTTGAATAACGCAGCATTTACCGGGGTCTGGGACAGCGCAGAAGGCAGCTCACGCAAGAGAAGACAGATTACTTTGGACCGCACCAGTATCTGACACTCTTTTAGTCTGACGCCGACTCGTAGTAACTCAGAGGTTAGAAGAAGAAGGAAGGCTGTAACTGCGTCCATTGCTCCGATGTATATACCGCCTTTGTCTCAACAGGCCGGCATTTCGACAATAAACATAAGTGTCTTTTTGCAAACGATAGCTCTGCTTTAAGTTCAACAGTTGGTGTGCAGAGTACCTTACAGTCATGCTCCGTGAGTCCAGGACCACAGCAGCCCCAATCCACCGTAAGTTCCCAGCAACACCACAGGGCAAATCCACCGATGAAGCTCCTGAGACCTCCAGAGAACGCAGACTGATAAAATCAGCCATCCAAAGTGTGTGCAATAATCCCGCCACATGTGGAGAATTACTTGATAACTAAAAACAGCAGGGTTACAGAACCCGCGTTAGCATTAAAACAAACAGACGTGAGTGGAGCGGCAGCCCAAACCCACCAGGGCACCCAGTCAACCGGTAGCCCCGATGGGATGGCCCTGCAGGGGGACAGGACCAGGACACGGCAATGGCAGACCTGGGCCGTGGGGCTTTGGGTTATTTTAACGTAAAAACAACCATCCAGACATACAGTGTGACTACTGACTCTAATAAGCCAGCTCTTTTAATGAATCATTCAAAGACTCGCAAACTCATGAGTTACATGTCTGAATCAGCCTGATAAATCACTCACTGAAAGAACTCACTGAATATGGCACCTGAATCTGACTCTTTTGTTTGATTGTTTGTTAATAAATGACATTTAAAATTAATGACAGACAACCTTAAATTAATCAAAGATGATATGATCAGTCTTAGAGAATATTTAAACAAAATTGTGGCTGTCCATCATATGGATTAATCTGATATTACAACCCAAAATACTTCCACCTACAGTATACAAAATTACTTAAACGATATAATTACAACTAAATTACCAAAAACCGCCAAACTATCCTGAATGGTGCAAATGTCAGCAATACAAAATTGACAACTGAAGTAGACTTTATTTCTTTTTAGTGTTAAATTACAGTACACAGCTACACAAATCACTAAAGAACATTGTGTTTCTGGTTTAAGGCAAGAAAACAGAAGATATCATGTATATGCGTTAGTTTAGTAGACATGTAAGGCAGTAATTAGTAAACATCATACTTAAAAAAAACAATATGATTGTTCTGCTTGATATTTAAGACCATAAAAATATAACAGCACAGAAATGGTTTATCTTTGGAGCATGAAAGTTGGTTTGTGTCTTTACATGGTTCTCCTTGAGGCTGAGCTGAGTTTGCTTTTACTGTACAATCCATTTAGTGCAAAAAGTACATTTCAATCAAACCCAAAATCTCAGGACAGTATACAGATGCTTTAGAAATCTAACAGTGTGCGTGTGTGTGTGTGTGTGTGTGTGTGTGTGTGTGTGTGTGTGTGTGTGTGTGTGTGTGTGTGTGTGTGTGTGTGTGTGTGTTTCATTTTTTCTTTTTAATGATTCTGTATAAAAGCTACAACATTACTGGACTTATCATGGAATTTGTGGTTTTCAAGTCTGTTACACTCTATGAACAAAATATGAATAATGTTCCACAAAGTTAATGTGATATCCTATCAAGAACCATGAAATATGAAAAGCATCAAATGTACAAAAGACTTGAAGGCATTAGAAAAATACCATCATACAATGAATGTGAAAACATGAAATATCAAGATACATTAGATTAAAAGAATTAAAGGCCCACATACCGAAGAATCAATAAAGGCCGTCCACTTAAAAGAAGATTGAACGTTTCATAATTCCAATAACTAATATAAATATTTTAAATTTAAATTTATAAGGATCAGACTAGGATCTAATTGCATTGTGACCTTTGATTACATTTTGACTACAATTTGCTCTAATAATTGATGGGAGACATTTTCAGTCACATAAAACTGCAAACAAAACAACCAGAACCTTAAGGGTTGAAATAAACCATATTAAATATCACGTTTCAATAAAAACATCTAGCAGCCCTTTTTATGGTCAAAATGGTAAAATTGTTAATTCAGTTGAGGATTTTATTCCCTATGAGCATTTTATCATGTATAAAAACAGTTTAACTTGTTTTAATGTGATGGTTTGTGTAGATTATTCATAGGCTAGAAACATACTCGGGTATGTAAACGTGAATGCTTGGCCAACGCATTGCAAGCGCGTGGTTTCGTACCGTACATACTGTAACATTTGATCTTGCTATCAATCTATGGTAATAAAAAGCCTTTAGGACTCAAAGGGGTGATCGAGTTACGTTTGTTTTTATTTCATCAGGGCTAGTCGAATATTACAGGCAGGTAAACTGCTATACGCTGGAGTCCGGCTGGGAACCGGCTGCATTAACTCTCTCTTACGCAGTGACGCATGAACTCAAGCTCACGTATCCAGAAATGTGTTTGTTCACATACTTGCGTAGAGTATGTTTCAGGCCTTAGCACTTTCCTAGCCAACAGGGAACGTTCTCAGAACTTTGTCTAATGTTGTGGCAAGGCTCTTTCAAAGTTATGAACAAACGTTCTTCCAGTAACATTAATAGAACGTTCATTCAAAGTTATCAGCGGCCTCATGTACAAAGACTTGCGTTGAATTCATACTAAAACATTGCGTATGGACAAAGCTGTAAATGTGCGTACGCACAAAAAAAACAGATGTATGAATCTCTGCGTACGAAGGATCCCACGCATATTCTCTTTGTACATCCCAATTAACGTAAAAATGAGCGCACATGCACGAGCACAACGCCCCACCCAGTCTCCTCCCTTAATTAAATACATTTAAATATGGTAATGAGTCCACTTTGGCAAAAGAAAGCTTTAAGAAAATGGCTAAAGCAAGCGGCAAGAAACAAAACTTTACAGAAAGTGAATTGGAGGTGCTACTATCGGAGGTAGAAACGAGAAAAAAACATTTATTTGGAACTTTGTCCTCCGGAATTAATAACGGAAGGAAAAAATATGAGTGGGAGAGTTTGGCTGATGCCGTCAATGCAGTGGGATCTGAGAGTCGCACTGTAAATGACCTTAAAAAGAAATGGTCTGATATAAAGGTGGACGTTAAATGGAGAACTGCGACATTTCAGCTGCCCAATCGCCCGCTCTACAACTGACCGAGAGTCAGAATGGGCATCATTGTATCTGCGCTCTCGGTCAGTTTGTGGGTTGGTGAGGGGGGTTAACAGCCACGTCTTTAGTGGATAACCGCTGTCTCCTGAAGGGTTGTTAAATAATTGAATGAAAAAAAAAAAAAATACAATTAGATAGAACCATAACTTTAAATGCATCACTCACCAAGAAGCCACCCATCGCGCACCCTGCCAGCTTGGAGCCTCATCCCAACCACGCTGTTTGTAATGATGTATGAATCATGGGTTGACCCAGGCCACCTTGCCACAATATTTGTTAGGCGCATTTGTGCATCACATATTATCTGCACATTTATTGAATGGAAATGTTTCTGATTCACATATGAAAATTCTTCTTCAGATGGCGCCTTTATAGCAATGTGTGTGCAGTCGATCGCTCCGATTACATTAGGAAAACCGGCTATCACTGCAAATTGCGTTTTAATATTTGGCTGGTCAACTGCATCATATGGGAACCTTATATTCCTGGTAGACATGCGGATGATCCCGACCCATACCGCTGGCATTGCGCGGCTCAAAGACGACTGGCTTATTCCTGAGCGGTCTGCCAGTTCCCTTTGGAAAGAACCAGTTGCGAGGTAAGCAAGTGATGTCAGCACCTGCAAGGGAACGGCTATTGCGTGGCTCCTCGCTGTCTCTCTCTCTCTAGATTCGGACACAACTCAGCACAGAGCTCCAAGAGGATAGCCCTTGGAAATCTGAAACGGCTGATAAGCCAGTCATCATTCTGGGCCAGAAAATCATTGTGGTTCCTAAAAACTCGTTCTCTTCGGATTCTGCCATTAGCAATGTCCTCTAATAAGGCCAAAACTGCCATTGCCATAGACTAAGGGTTCTATCAATTTGCATATGCTTTTATAAGACACTTAACCCTTAGTTGCTCCAGAGGCGTGTGACCTCTGACAAATATAGCATTGTAAGTCGCTTTGGATAAAAGTGTCAGCTAAATGAATAAGTGTAAGTGTAAGTGTATATGTTCTAATTTAATTGCATATTGATAGAATATTCCCATAAGGCTTGTGTGACAATAGGTCAATTATTTTATAAATTGCTGATTAATAGCAATGCTTCCCACAGGTGGTAGTGCGATAGACTTGTAGAACAATTTGTTGTGTAATGTTTGCAACTTAACTTCATTGCCTGTAAGAGTCGCCAACGGACAAAAACTATGAGAAATGTACGTACGCCAGACATGAAATTGGCGTGGAGGAACGCACATTCTCACGTTAATTTCACTGTTAGTACATCCGACCGTGAGCGTGAAAGCTGGCATACGCAAAGTTTTTGTGTGTACGCAAGATTGATACATGAGGCCCCTGGTCTTTAATAATGTTCTTAAAACTTTTGCACAAAAACGTTATTTGTACATTTTTCCTGGAACTTTGTTCTGAAATGTTTCAGTTGGACGTTCGTCTAACGTTTTTTCAAATGTTACTTGTTTCAGAGCATTTAGGAAACATTCAAAAGTAACGTTGCCATAATGTTTGCAGAATGATACAATGGAATGTTCCCTGAACATTCACATAACCAAGAAAAATGTTTTTTAAACATTTAAAAAAACAAACTGTACATTTCGAATGTTGAGAAAACATACTGAAATAACGTTTTCATAGCCTAATGGGAACGTTAGCAAAACGTTCTTAGAACATATTTTGTTAGCTGGGTTTTCGTCATTAGTAAAGTTCTTGGAGGCAGTGGCACATTTTTTAAAAGAGAACAACTGAGGGAAATGAATATAATAAAAAGAAGAGTTGAGCACATAAATCGGTGTGAAGAACTGTACAATATGAAGGCAAAGGCAGTGTGCACTGGCGAGAGGCTTT
The DNA here is from genome assembly GCF_051911475.1 of Siphateles boraxobius. Taxonomy (NCBI): domain Eukaryota; kingdom Metazoa; phylum Chordata; class Actinopteri; order Cypriniformes; family Leuciscidae; genus Siphateles; species Siphateles boraxobius. The sequence continues at coordinate 60,335 of NW_027508708.1, read as the reverse complement.
ACGTTCACCCTAACGGCACGTCTTCGTCAGTGGAATGTAAGGACAGAAACTCTGAGGCTGCTGACGTCAGTAGGGTGTGTGCGATATGGAGCGTGAGCGAGTTAGAGGACCGTGACGCATCTCCTTACTCGTCACGCTGTCCTCGCTCCGTGTCTTTCCCTGCTCCTCTTTCATGAACAGATCCATCATGAGGATCTTCTCCTTATGGATCTGTAAACTGATGTCTTTGGGAATATCTGGGATTATCCAGTCCACAACATCACTCATCAACATCACCACGTTCTGCACAAATAAATCACAAGTTCACCAGAATTTAGCATGATTTTAACTGATGTTCTGTACACACTTGATTTTTGATCGACTTATCGCATTTTTTTTCCTTTGGAAAAAATTTAAGGTAGCACTGCACTTATACTGTGAGTCTCGCACAGATGAGCCTTTAGATATTAGACATTCACCTGAAAGACAATGACAAATGCTAGTCTGGCTGCCAACACAGCCCAGAACTCCTTCGAGATGTCGTATGGTGTCGGAGACCACGGAGGCTCTCTGTAGTCTTTATACCTGGAGGAGAATGTCATTAAACGTGTGTAGAGTGGTAATGGAGCTGTTCTGATTGTATGCTCTTCATACCTGCAGATGTCCACTCGGAAGCCCAGGTGGAACGGCTCCACTGGGGCGGTGCCGTTCTGGAAGTGACTGACATTAAAGTAAGACAGCGTGTGGTTGACGAAGCCGTGCATCGAGCCGTCCGGACTGTACATGTACTGATAAACCAGCCTTGGAATGAAGTCTGAAGTGAAGGAGATCACAAATGCCTGCAGGAAAGATGACAGTTTATAAGAAGTTTTCGACATGTTATTCTACAAAGGTGGCGTATTAATGGGAGCAGAAAAAGTAAAAATAAATAAATAAATTTAGAAAAATACTAAGTTATGAACTAATGAATCATGATTAATGTGTAGAATCTTTAGCTTTTAGAGTTTTACTACTTCTGAACAGTTTTACAACCTTAACTTGACTCGAGGTCATTTTTTACTTTTCAAGTGAAGCTTGTCAAAAACAGGAACAGTGCAAACATAAACTGTTGTAATGTGACTTTTAGAGTATTTGTGGAGTAACTTAAGTTTATACTGTTCTGCCTCTACTTTCTAGTTTTAGTCAGTTAATAAGTTAAAGTGAAATATGGAAATTGCGTTTGTCGAGGTACATCTCTGGATCGGATGGTACATGATATGATTCTCGGTGTGAACGGAAGTCACACATTGGTAAGTGCATTTTTTTTAACAGAGACAGAGTCCATTGCTTTTATTGTTTTTGGTTGTTTTGTTCATTTATTGCGGATATTTAAAATGTTTTCCATTTTCGGTGTTAAATATTCTTTAGAAATAAAATTTTATTGATATTTGAAAAGGTGTACCTGCATTATTATGGCCTTATCATTATTTTAGATGAAAATGGTCTCAGAACGACAATATTATCGTTTATTATCAATATTATCGTTTATCGCAATAATTTCTTGGACAATTTATCGTCCAGCAAAATTTGTTATCGTGACAGGCCTAGGCTAGCGTAAACGTCACTCGGGACAGTTGGGCCAACTATCACTTGCCCGATTATGCCAGTGCTGCATCACGAAAGAGCTCAATTCAATACTGAGAGGATTTTTGCTCCCCTTTCCTTCCAAGCATCTCATGCCCTTCTCAGGGACCACTATATCATATTGACATGTGCCAGTCTGGGACCTTCCAATACAGAGGCCAGATCCCAGGCCGGTGCCCTCGTGCAGACTGCAGGCCTCAGCCTCAAGACACCACAGAGGAAGCGTGTCACCAGCGGATTCCTCCCCGAACACTCATCATCCAAAGGAAGGATGGGAAGCAGCTATGGCCTCCATGGAGACCTTTAAGGTGGACGGGGATAACCCTGCGGAGAACCGTTCCTGCAGGAACTCTACCACTGTACCAACTGTACCAACTGGGCACCAATCGTCCAGCTGTTGACTCTTGCACCATGATGTGAACACTCTCTAAAGTGAAACACTAAAGTTTCCTCATGGAGGGAGCTCTGGAGTGAAGAATCTCTCAGTTTCCCCTCAGCTTCCAGCTTTGGGAGGGGTTGAAGGATTAAGCCCCTGCCTGAAACAAAAGGTCCCTCCTGATCAGAATCTCCCAAAGGGAGCCGTCGAGGAGGAACATTAGGTCTGAGAACGTCCTGGTTGCGTATGCAACCCTGAAGGAGGGAACGGAGGACGTAGTCGACGGTCGACTGAATTGGGATCTCGCTAGAGAGCCTGTCTTCTTCGAGTACTATTGAACGAGCCAATGTAATTGGCGTGCGTGATTCGCATCACACACTCCGCCCCCGCGGCGCGGGTATAAATACGGAAGTGGATGCACGCACTAGTTGCTTTTCGCTGAGGAGCCGAGAGTAATCCGGGGTCAGCGGTGGTCCAGCGGCAGTGGCAAGGGGACTACGTCCTCCGTTCCCTCCTTCAGGGAACGGTGGGTTGCATACGCAACCAGGACGTTCCCTTTCAGTCGAGAACGTCAGACGTAGTCGACGGTCGACTGAATTGGGATCACCCATTGATCAACGCCACTAACGCTGCCACCTTCCAGTGCCTAAACCAAAGCCTCCTGATGCCCCCGCAAACTTAAGGCGGGGAAGGACAGGGCTTAGGCCAGGGAAGTCACTGCTGTTCCTACAGGACCACTGGGAAAGCGTTCCCCGTACGTTGGAAGGAAGGGACGCTGCGGAAGCCACATCCAACCCAGAGGGAGGTAATGTGGAGAATACACATATGAACTGGGCGGAAACCGGGCAGTCTAACATATGGAATGTCACTGGGATGGCTCCAGCCTAAGACGGGGGGAGACACACCGGACAGTGACGGCAGAGAGACTCTGCCGAGGGAAGACACGGGCTCACCGCAGGGAGCCGTATCGTGGAAGAATACACATATGGGGTCACCGAAGGGACCGCAACATATGGACCCAGCCTAACACAGGTTCCACACTGCTTACGAGTGGTAGGCCTAACACCAGATGTTCCGCACGTCCGACGTCGGAGGGGTGCGGAGGAACTCAACAGGGTTCAATTTTAAGGGAACTCAACTGGAGTAGAAAGGCGCACGTATCCAGTCCAAGGAGGGGAATGGCGCAGCAAGCCGACACTTGAACCGGGCTCACGGTGAAACTGGCTTCATGAGAAGGGAGCCCACGTGAGGCAGCGGTTCAACTAGGTGTCGTCCAGCCCCCAACTCTAGAATCTGTTTTAGCAAAGCATATCGTCAACGCCCAGGCGGAGCACTTTACACTCATCATAGAGGAGCTCAACACCTAAGTGGACATGTTGCATCTCGGATCTTTGCCGAAATGAAGGCAAGCACTAAGTGCAACTTTGCATGGAAACAGCCTTCCCTCTCTGCTGAATTCCAACAGATATTTGAAGAGCAGGTTGTGGCGAACAGGACGGCCGAGGGACGTGAGAGAACGGCGCGAGGCCGGTGGTGCGATTGCTAATGAGCAACACCTGTATAGCACACCGGTCTCGCATCTCTCACGGAGGAGCGGAAGCATAAAGGGGGAGCGACGACATTAATGATCGAGAGAGGAGCAGGCCTGATTTTAGTTGTTCTGGTTTTTGTATTTGTGTTTTATTTTAGCCAGCAGTCGTCCGCGAGGGGCTGCTGGCCGTTATGTTTATTTTGAGTAAGCCAGCAGTCGTCCGCGAGGGGCTGCTGGCGGTATTTTAGTTTGTTTATTTTATTTTAAATAAAGTTTATTTCGATTGTTCGCCGGTTCCCGCCTCCTTCTTCCCTGAACATTGCTACACTGGTGCCGAAACCCGGGAAGAGGGAGGAACGCGCTGTCAGAGAGTCCTCGCCGCTGTGGGGAATCCGCGGTGCCATCGAGCGGGTGCGCGAGTCGCCGCCGCTCGCCGTGGGCCGGAGCCTGCTGCCATCCGCCGGGCAGGGGAGGAGCAGGGAGCGGGGGACTCGCGGCCATGGACGCTCGAGGCGGTGCGCTGGAGTGAGTTGCCGGGGGGACGGCCGAGCTCGCTGCCGGCCGCCTGGGAGTTGGAGGGGCGGCTGCCGTCCGGGAGGGAGCGGGGGAGTCGCCGCCGCTCGCCGTGGGCCGGAGCCTGCTGCCGTCCACCAGCAAAGGGGAGGAGCAGGGAGCGGGGGACTCCTGCCGTCTGCCCTAGATCCCAAGGAACCGTCGCCGTCCACCGGGCGGCGGAGGAGTGTCGAGCCGTCCACCGAGGGCTACCCAGCGTCACCGCCAGGCACCGCGGAGGAGATCGCCCAGCTGGTGGAGGACCATGATGGCAGCGCGTTGTGGGAACCGGACCATGTTTTTTTTTTCTTTTTTTTTTTCCTCTCTCCCCTCTCTCGATCTGTCGCTCCTCATGCTTCCGTCTCCGTTTCCCTCCGCTTGTCGGTCCATACCCCCCAGGGATCGCCGCCGCCGGGGGGGAGTGGGCACAGGCTCGTGGGTACCCCCCGGCCTGTGAGGGGCGATGGGGGTATGTGGCGAACAGGACGGCCGAGGGACGTGAGAGAACGGCGCGAGGCCGGTGGTGCGATTGCTAATGAGCAACACCTGTATAGCACACCGGTCTCGCATCTCTCACGGAGGAGCGGAAGCATAAAGGGGGAGCGACGACATTAATGATCGAGAGAGGAGCAGGCCTGATTTTAGTTGTTCTGGTTTTTGTATTTGTGTTTTATTTTAGCCAGCAGTCGTCCGCGAGGGGCTGCTGGCCGTTATGTTTATTTTGAGTAAGCCAGCAGTCGTCCGCGAGGGGCTGCTGGCGGTATTTTAGTTTGTTTATTTTATTTTAAATAAAGTTTATTTCGATTGTTCGCCGGTTCCCGCCTCCTTCTTCCCTGAACATTGCTACACAGGTCTATGACTTGCATGCTGTACACGTCCAAGCGAACGGACAGAGAAGCCAGGGCTGGATCTGCCTCCTCCAGGGCAGCGCTTGCAGGCTCACCACCTGCTCCTATTACGGGAGAGGTAGGAACCTTGGGCGTAAATCCGAGCCGGGGTCTCAGCTTGTGAGAGTTAGCCGGCCCAGACTCCAGGCACAATACGTTGACCGAAAGCGAGCAAGTCCCTACCCTCTAGTAGAAACCACGCGAGCAGGAGAACTGATATAACAGAATTTTTAACTCACTGCCTGCAGTGGCTCAGGGGCGGTCTCTGCAGTGCAGTCGCACCAGGGACAAGGCCCAAGAGGATAAAGAGGGACACAAGGATTTACAAGACCTTGCTCCTCAGGAACCTGACGATCAGAACGTGCTTCTGCATACTTCTGCAACACGATGAGCGTCGTTTAAACACAGAGGCAACATCATTTTGAGGGTGAAGGAAAACAGCCTACTGCAACCCATTTTGCAGGAAAGAGAGCGCTGAAGTGATCGAAAGCTTTCAGGATCTCCTCTGGAGAGAAGACGCACTCAACGACTAGGTTCCACTTCTAAAGGCGTAAGCACGCTACCCAATTCTAGGGGGTGCTCGCAGAAGTGATGGTAACTATCACATGTTCTTGTGATAGCCACCTGAACCTCCGCGTTCAGATGTAAGACCGCCCGGAATCTCCGGGGGAAGAACGCGTGTGCCATCGTGCCCCGTCCCCGAAAGAGTTTTCAGGGGAAGTCAGGAAGGCTGTTGAAGGGAACCAGGTCTAGTTGGGCCAATAAGGGGCAACTATAAAGACCTGTTCCTCTCCTGACTTGGCACGTAGGTGCAAGCGACGGGCGCAAAAGACAGGAGCATTGCTCAACACAACATGTGAAGATCACTGGGCTTCAGGAGCATTTTCTGCTCAGCACTTGGGTGTGACAAGTTCACTGAGCTTCAGGAGCATTCCTGCTCAACACCTGAGTGTGATAAACTCACCGAGCTTCAGGAGCATTTCTGCTCAACACTTGAGTGCGAAGAACTTCACTGAGCGACAGGAGCATTTCTGCTCAGCACTTGAGTGTGACAAGTTCACTGAGCTTCAGGAGCATTACTGCTCAACACCTGAGTGTGATAAACTCACTGAGCTGCAGGAGCATTTCTGCTCAACACTTGAGTGCGAAGAACTTCACTGAGCACCAGGAGCATTTCTGCTCAGCACTGCGTGTGACGAATTCACTGAGCTACCTGTGATGAACTCACAGAGCTACAGGAGCATTGCTGCTCAACACCTGAGTGCGATGAACTTCACTGAGTTTCAGGAGCAATTCTGCTCAACATGAAGAGTGATGATTTCACTGACTTGAGCAGGCGCAAGGCGACCATGAGTCGCAGTCACTTTTAGAAGGCTCACTGGGGTTAAACGCACTTCTGCGGGCCCCTGGGGCAGCTGAGACCCAGTGTTTGTCCAAGGGTAGTCCGCTCGGTTTACCCAAACACTGGCGGAAAAATAAAACCGGGGGGGCAACTGAGCGGCCCCGGAATGGTCATGACCCAGCCGGATCCAGGGGATGGAGTCTCCACTTGCCCTGGCTATAACTGTCGTGAGGCTCAATGGCGGCACGATTGAGTAAGCGGGAGGAGTGGAACAAGGCGCCCTCAGAAGCGTCTGACTCCAAGGAGGAGGTGACGGGTGAGTTTGTGACATGCAGGGGAAGCTTGCGCAACGGTCGCAATGTCTAACAACTCGAGGCACGAATGCCCGTGTAGTCGGGGGTCGCCCAGGCCCCCGTTAAAACACGCCCTTTGTACATGGCCCCTCTGTTGAAGAGGGTTTGGCAGCAGACCGGGATGAACTATAGTCACACAGGGTGAGCTGCTCTGCCATGGTCACCTCGGGACTCAATCGTGAAGCTAGCGCTGAAGCGGTCACATATGGAGGAAGCCAAAGGCTGCGACTACCATATACCCCAGGAGCCTCTGAAAGTTCTTTCAGTGGGACCCTTTCTCACTTCAACACCAGCTGAACACATTCTCATTGGAGAGACATGTTGGACCGAGTACCTCTCCAAAACTAAAAAAGAGATACTCAGCCCGTGGGCGAGATTACTCTCTTCCAGTTGACCTGAAGACCCAACGGGCTCTGTTGGAGCACTCGAGGGGAAGGACACTGTACTGATACTCCACCCTTAGACGCAACACACAGGATGGCCTGCGGTGCGGGAGGTAGAGATCTGAAGCACATGTCTTTCAGGTCAAAGCTGCAGACCAATCTTGGGCCAAGATGGTCACGACCCACCACCTAGTAGCACGAAGAACGAGTTTACAACTGGCCTTCGTACCGGCTGGAGGAGCGGCTATATCAAATCCTTCGCCAGCAGGATAAGATAAGCACGCACAAGTCAGGAGCACTGCTCAACACTCGGTGTGATGAATATCACTGAATTTTCAGGAGCACGTCTGCTCAACACCTAATGTGATGACTATCACTGACTTGAGCGGGGTAGCCGAGCCTGAGGTGGGGCAGCAAAGTAGAGAGAGTGGTGTTAGTGTGCTGTGCAACACTTACCTGTCTCCACAAGCGGCAGGGGGCGCGTGAGAAGGCGGATGACCGGGTCCTCGAACGCACCAAGCTGCCTGCTAGTGACCAAGGGGGAGCTGAGGGGTGTAAGGCTATACAGGGTCACACCCGCCAGACTGGCCCTCTTGGGACCCAGGAACAGATGAAATTGCTCTCTCTCTGAAGTGTGGGTACCGCTTGCTCCGCTTTTTTTTTCTTTCCTTTTTTTTTAGGGAGCCAGCGGCGGAACAGACACACACACAAACAAAGGCTCCACCCGGCCTTCACCCGGGGGGAGGGAGTGATCAAGGCCACTCCAAGAGCATCTCATCCATTCCTGGGCGGCCTGCTCCGGAATGCTTTCGCTGTCGCTTGCCACCTGGCTTGGCAGCGCCTGGAGCGGGCTGGGCGTCTCTACTGCGGCCGGCTCCATGCTGAGGCCTGGGTGGAGGCTGCTGCGGAGGGCCAGCAGGAGCGGCGGCCGGGGAACGCCCACGGCGACGAGCAGGCGGAGGAGCTGCCACCGGCGGCGGGTGGAGGCAGCAGCTGGCCACCGGGGCAGGATGTGCCGGATGACCTCCGTCTGCGCTTGAGCGGCAGAGAACTGTTTGATGCAGTTCTCCACCGCGTCGCCGACCAGCCCAACCTGGGAAATTGGGGAGACCAGGAACCGAACCTTGTCCGCATCCGCCATACCAACCAGGCTGAGCCAACGAAGGCGCTACTGGACCACCAAGGTGGACATCGCCAGACCGATCACGCACGCTACGACACCCGTACCCCGGAGGGTGAGGTCGGATGCAGTGCGGTGCTCACCTATGAGCGCACGGTCTGGATTACCCTCGTGCATGCCATGGGTGCCCTAGCCTGCAGCAACGCCATGGCACGCAAGAGGAAGGGGCTTGCCCACAGGCCTTGTAAGCTCTGCCCGTCGGAACAGACGAAACTCACAGGCCTTAGGGGGGAGACGAGGATCCCCCCAAAAGGCAGCGGCCGCCGGACACAGGTGCACCTGTGTCGACAGACCGCTCCAATGGAGGGACACCTCGCAACCCTTCACCGTTCCTCCATCAAGGGTAATGAGGGGGAAAAGCTATTCAGGCAGTTTCTGGCAGAGAAAGATGCTGTTCACCACCTGATAAGCTCTCCATGCATTTCGGGAAAGAAAGGCACTGGGGCGGCGAGCTGAGAACCAGCGCGGCCCGCCACAAGATACCAAACTCCAGATTCCAACCGAGACTGAACGGGACACGGTGGAGGTTCCACTCGAGCCCGGCAGCCTCGGCGGCCCGTTTCAGCATAGCTGATAATTCTGGATCCGGCTCGGGCAACATTGAACTCCCGGAGGGAGACAATGCAGCCGAGTCATCATCTCTAGAAGTCAGCTCACCCTCCGATGCTGCAATCGGCGTCCTGTCCTCCAGGGGAGCCCTGAGTGAAACCGCTGGCCCACCCATTACAGATGGACCAGCAGACAACACAGGAGGCTCCAGTGGTTGCAGTGGAAGGGAGGAGTGAGGAGCCCACAGGGAATGTTTACCGGGCGGGACATCCAACACTATCCTCCGGTCACCCATCCCACACAGCACCCGAGGGTGGGGCATGGTAATGGGGACTCGCTCCCCGCGAACGAAGGCGAGTCTCGCCCTCAACACTGCGACAGTCATGTTCCCACAGTGAAAACATGAGCTGTCCACAAAAGCTGTCTCAGCGTGCTGTAAGCCAAACACGTGACACAACAGTTGTGACCATCAGAGAGAGACAGGGAACGACCGCACCCAGAAACGCACGGGCGGAATGACATCTTGAAAAAGACGCAAACGCACCCGTGTTGCTCTTTCAGAAAATAGGACCGTCACCAGTGCCGGAGCACACAGGGGAATGACCGCGGCAACACTGAACAGAGAACTGAAACAGTGAAGCACTCACTTTTCCGCCCTCTAACCAGCCATCAACACACACAAACATTTAGAAATTTGTTGCTGTTAAAACAGCAGTTGAGAGCTCAAAGCTCGCGATCACCGCTGCACTCGCGCTGTAGAACACCAGCACTGGGAGAGTCTTCCTGAAGAACACCGACACACTCGCTCGTTGTAGACAACAGCACTCTCAGAGACATCAAACGATCGGCTCCGAAGCGAAAGGCAACTAGTGCGTGCATCCACTTCCGTATTTATACCCGCGCCGCGGGGGCGGAGTGTGTGATGCGAATCACGCACGCCAATTACATTGGCTCGTTCAATAGTACTCGAAGAAGACAGGCTCTCTAGCGAGATCCCAATTCAGTCGACCGTCGACTACGTCTGACGTTCTCGACTGAAAGGGAACCATACTCGGCTGGCCAGAACGAGACTACTAGCAACTTACAGCTTTTTTTTAGCGAGGGCAGGGAGGAATACACCGTTTAAACTGCTGTTGTTTGTTCGCCATACTCCTGTCTAATAATATGGATGTACCTTGGACAGACAACAATTTATAGACAAGAACATTTCAAGACAGAGCGCTTGCTGAAGGAACAGAAGCTTGCTGCGTCCCAATTCACATACTCTCCGTCCTAAATAGCATTCGAAAACAGAATTAGTGGCTCCCAAATTGTAGTATGTTGAAAAGAGTATTCCAAAGATAACCGGATGGTCTACTTCTTCCGGTTAGAATCCGAAGTGCAGATCCGTGCACACTCTAACGAGTAAAAAGTGTTAAATAAAATACAAACATGACGGATCTGCAAGACCAACGGTTAAGCAGAGTGGTTAAGATAAAGGGGTTTAAATGATTAATAATCAGTAGCCAAACTAACCTGACGAAAAGATATTTATTAAATGTTATCCACATTACATTTCATCTAAAACAGCATTGTGAACTTTTATAACAATGCGTTTGGTCATTAACTTTTAAATGCATCATTACGCAAACATGAGGAGAGTTCTCCGAATGAAAGACCCATGACTGGCAGATCAACGTGCGAGATCCCGACTACATTTCTCTGCGAAATGGTAGGAAATTAATTTTAATTGAATGTGGAGGATTTTAACCGTGGCAAGATGATTGACAGGTCAGTTTAAACAGTGACAGGTTGCACATAACTACAATTATGACCAAGTAGTATGTCCCAAAGCTTGCATACTCTTCTGCTTCACACTCAAAAGTATTTACTTTTTCTACTCAAAAACAGTATATACTTTTAGTGAATAGTATAAGTCGGTGAATTGGGACGCCGCAGCTAATATTGTTTGGTCCCGGCGCTCTTTATAGCTCCCTGGTTATGATGTCACCCCACCTGAGACATCCCAGCATTCCACTGAACTGATTTCACACATACTTCAAGACCCAATCGCAGAAGAGACGCTCGCAGCATGAGTTTCCTCGAAAGTGAACTTCAAGACAGATGAGTTGAATCTCCAGAAGCGGAGTTTGAGACCACTGCTGTAAAGAATTCTTTAGTCTATAAATACTATTTCCCTATTTGGATTGTACTTGTTTCTCATGGGTACATAAGGTAATTTCAACATTTACAGGGGTTAGTCAGTGATTTTATTGCTTTCCGAAACTAGAATGTTAGTGTTTTTCTCCAGCCACCCTAGTAAAAATTCCTGGTGGAATTACAGTCAAACACTAAGGCCGTGAGGTGATTTAACTGCCGTCCAAATCCACATCTCTGAGATTATAAGAGAGGATCAATCCTGAAGTCATTTTGTAAATGCTTTCTGACCACTGCCGAGCATCGTACGATAACTGTAGCTCTTCGTGGTGATGTGCACACATTTTAAAGACAGAGACTTATTGCTGAAATGCTGGAAACCGTTTAAAAGAATAATATTTTGTCACTGATCCACTACAGTGAGCAGAAGCTGTTAAGAACAAAAATAACAAAAGCATATAAACTTTTGAAACTGTTTTTACTAATTTCCAAAAAAATTTAAAGGACATCCATCATTTTGAGACATAAAATGCTATACAGAAAACGTCCTCGGGTTACGACTGTAACCCTTGTTCCCTGAGAAAGGGAACGAGAACTGCGTCGAATGATACTTTGGGGGAACGCCCTTAGCGTAACGCATCTGAAGTATTAATGAAACTAATCCAATCCTGATTGGTGTTGCGTCATGACGTAACATGTGACGGCATACACTGAAGCTACAAAGGCACGCCGGCACACAACAGTCGCTCCCAGGCAGGGGAAGGCGTGGCGAAGGGATGCAGTTCTCGTTTCCCTTCTCAGGAAACAAGGGTTACAGTCGTAACCCGAGGACGTTCCCTTTCGAGGGAACTCGAACTGCATCGAATGACACTTTGGGGACACAAGTACCCACTATGCCACAACACGCCCTGCCTGTCCTAGTGTGAAGCTGCTCGCAGGCACACCTAGGACGAGAGTACGAGAGTGCCAGGTGTTGATGGAATGTCCAGGCTATAGAACCTAAAAAAGGTATGAGGGTAGGCCCATCCAGCTGCATCGCAGACTTCCTGGATCGGGGCCCCCGCGAGAAGGGCTCTAGAGGACGCCATGCCTCTGGTCGAATAAGGCCCTCACGGCAAATGAGGGCTCGGTGAAGGCAAATTGTGCACCTGGTAAGCCGTGGATATCGCTTGGACAATCCAGTTGCTGATGGTCTGCTTGGAAGCGGGAAGTCCCTTCTTGGGTGACCCGAAACACACCAGCAACTGGTCTGACTTCCGCCATGAAGAGGACTTCTGAATATATTTAGTGTGGCAGGTTCTAAAATGTGGAATGCCCTACCACTTGAGATGCGCCAAAGTACAAGTGTTACCATTTTTAAAACTAAATTAAAAACACATTTTTTTAGTTTAGCTTACTTGTCAGCCCGCTGATTTTGTTTGCACTGTCTTTAGCTCTTGTTCAATGGACTCATGTATACCATTTGAGGGTGTTTATATTTTCTCTGCATCTTGGCATTTAATGTACTGTGTACTTCACAGTGTACTGTTTATGTACTGTGTACTTTTGTATGTTCTTTACTAAATCAATTTGTACAGTATCCTTGGGTACCTTGAAAGGCGCTTTTCTAAATAAAATGTATTATTATTATTATTATTATTATTATTATTATTATTATTAGATAATTTCAGCGCTCTGACAGGGCAGAGCCGATGAAGTCTCTCCTCATCCGCCGTCACGTGAGGTGGAGGATGAAAAGCCTGAAGAACCGTAGGCCGTGCCACATTAGATGGCACCTTAGGCAAATAGCCCGGCCTGGGATGTAAGATGGCTTTAATGTCGCCTGGAGCAAACTCCAGGCACCCATGTAGAGAGCGCCTGGAGATCTCCTACCCTCCTCAGAGAAGTAAAGGACAACAGAAAAAACACCTTTAGGGAAAGGTTCTTGGCCTCCGTCGACTCCAGTGGTTCGAAGGGGGCCTCGGCCAACCCTTCGAGAACCACCGCCAGGTCCCATGTGGGAACCCTGGCACGAGCTGCAGGCCTCATCCTCCAAGCCCCACGGAGGAAATGTACGACCAACTGCTGTCTCCCCAGAGGCCCATCACCCAGAGGAGCGTGGAAAGCTGTAATGGCAGCCACATACACCTTGAGTGTGGACGGGGTAGGACCAGCTGAAAAGCGATCTTGGAGGAACTCCAGAACTGAAGCCACTGGGCAGTTAACTGGATCCACCTCACGCTCTCTAAACCAATTGGTAAAGACATTCCACTTTAAGCCGTACAATTTCCTCGTGGAGGGAGGTCTAGAGCCGAGTATGGTCTCCACTACTCCAGCTGATAGGCCGGCCTCTAGGTACTGTGCCCCCTCAGGGGCCAGACCCAAAGTTTCCATAACTCGGGCCAAGGGTGAAATATTGAGCCCTCTGCCTGTGTCAGCAGGTCCCTCCTGAGGGGAATCTCCCACGGAGGGCCGTCTAGGAGCGATATAATGTCTGAGAACCATACTCGGGCCGGCCACAACGGGGCTACCAGCAGTAGACTGATCCCGTCGCGACGGACCCTCTCTAGTACTCCCGGGAGCAGAGCGATCGGGGGAAAGGCATACAGACGCAGCCTCGGCCACGTCTGCACCATGGCATCCAACCCCAGCGGGGCTGGATGAGAGTGGGAGAACCACAGTGGACAGTGGGTCTCTCGAGACGCGAATAGGTCCACTTCCACTGGGCCGAACCTCTGAGATATTGACTCCACCACCTGGGGGTGGAGTCTCCATTCCCCGGGCCTCAGCCCCTGTCTCAACAGGATGTTTGCTCCCTGATTTTGACTCCCTGGGATGTATGTTCCTCTTAGAGATAACAGCTTCCCCTGGGACCACAGGAGGATCTGATGCGCCAGTCTGCATAGACTGCAGTCTGCGAGACCTCAGACCCCCCTGATGGTTTACATAGGCCACTACCGACATATTGTCTGACCTCACAAGGACATGATGACCCTTGAGGTCCGGCAGGAAGCTCCTCAGAGCTCAGAACACCGCCAACATCTCCAGGCAGTTTTGGTGCCAGGAGGAATGATGGTCCTGCCATAGGCCTGTCATAAAGCGGCGGTCTATAACCGCGCCCCAGCCCATGAGGGAGGCGTCTGTCTAAACGGTTTTCTGGCGACATGACGCTCCCAATACTGGACCTTGGGACAGAAACCAAGCTTTTTTCCACATAGATAGGGAACGAAGGCATCTGCGCGTAAACCTGATCATGCGGAACGGGTTCCTGCTCGGGGAGAACCCCTTGGTTTTTTAACCACCACTGGAGGGCCCTCTTGTGCAGCAGGCCGAATGGAAAATGTTGGACGCTGCCGCCATGATCCCTAACACTCTCTGAAAATGTTTCACAGTGATGGCTTGGCCTAGCTTTACCCTGGACACTGTGGCCAGAATGGACTCGATTCGAGCAGGAGACAATCGTGCCCGCATCGTGACAGAGTCCCACACCACTCCCAGGAACGTGGTTCTCTGGGCTGGTGTCAACACGCTCTTTTCCGTGTTGAGTCTCAACCCCAGGCTTTGGATGTGGGCGAGGACGACATCTCGATGCCGAACCGCCAGCTCTTGTGACTGGGCCAGAATCAGCCAGTCGTCGATTTTAATTGAGCACCCTGAAGCCCTGGAGCCTCAACGGTGCTAGAGCTGCATCCAGACATTTGGTAAATGTGCGAGGGGAGAGAGCTAGGCCGAATGGAAGAACCCGATATTGGTACGCTTCGCCCCCGAAAGCGAGTCTCAGGAACTTCCTGTGAGATGGAAGGATGGATATGTGGAAGTAAGCGTCCTTTAGATCTATCGTGACAAACCAATCCTCGGATTGAATTTGACTCACGATGATGGGAATAGTGAGCATCTTGAACCTGAATCTCCTCAGAGAACGATTCAAGTGCCTGAGATCTATTATTGGACGCAACCCCCATCCTTCTTGGGAACTATAAAGTAGCGGCTGTAAAACCTGGACTCCCTGTCTGGTGGAGGAATACGCTCTATAGCCTCCTTTACCAGCAGGAAGTTTACTTCTTGTTCCAATACCCGACCCTGCAGTGGGTCGACTACAGTCCAGACCACCCCGTTGAACCTTAGTGGGCGGAAACCGAACTGCAGACTGTACACCTTTTGAATGGTGCACAGGGCCCAGGGAGAAATATTCGTGAGATTTTTCCATGCATCGAAATATTTTACCAAAGGAACCAGGCTCTCGAGCCTGGCTTCGGGTATCAATCGGGATTCGTTCTCGGACCCCTGAAGCGGATCTCCGGCAGGGTATGACCGAAAACGATTCTCGATGGGCGGAAGCGATTGCTGCCTGGCCGCAAGCCTTTGGGGCAGACAGAGCAGCGTGCGTTCGCTGGAAACCGATGTGTCCCGAAGCGTACTTAACGGCGGGATACAGACATCGACTTCCTGAGGGCTCTTTCGGTTTCGTTCTCGACACCCTGAAGCGGAGGACCGGCAGGGAATAATCGAAAACCGTTTCCGATGGGCGAACACGAGCAATGCCTGGCCGCAAGCCCTTGGGCGGACACTGCAGCGCGCATTCGCTGAAAACCGATGTGTCCCGAAGCGTACTTGACCCTGGATACAAACATCGATTTCCTGAGGGCTCCGTGGAGGAGCGATTCTCGCTTGTCCCTCCACGGGGGGATAGCCCTGCTATTTTTGCCTCGTTTTCGATACTCTGAAGCGGAGGACCGGCAGGGAAAAATCGAAAAACGATTTATGATGTGCAGAAGGAACACTGCATGGCCGCAGGCCTGTGGGGCAGACAGAGCATGTGCGTTTGCTGCTCATCATTTCAATTCCTCAGAATTAAATGCAGCCATAAATACTGTATAAGTGAAACACGGTCTGAATGGTAGGCTGAATTAAAATATGTAACTTCCTTAAAGTTAGATAAAATTTCATCATTTTAATTTCTTAAAATTAAATGCAGCCATAATTACCAGACAATACTGTTTTGTGTTATACGGTCTCGTAATCTACACCAGTGTTTCCCAAACTTTTTTCAGTCGAGGCACCCTTTGAAAATTGTAAAAAATTTGTGGCACCCTACACTAGTGTTGTCACGATACTACTTTGATACTATACCTTGAAATGTATTGATTTTCAATACCACAGGGAATAACTGCCGTATATAGGCCTACTGTCATATAGATATTTTTTAATATTATCAATTTTTTTGTCAATCCATTTAAAGTGTAGGAAATCATTAATTTCTTCTCCAGAGATCACTTTACATGATGACATATTTAATTAAGGCTTTTATTCATAATTCAGCAAAACATTGCTCAATTACCATTTCAAATCTCACCAAAATGTTTGCTCACTCAGTGTAGGCCTATTTGTGTTTTATATTGGGCTAACTTTGTTATAATTGCACAAGATAGCTTGTTTTTAATATATTTTATAATGTAATAATTTCACAGTTAATCTCCAAATTAATGTATAAACAACATAAAGAAGTATATTTTAAATAATTGTTTAATGGCATCTTTTTTTATGAATGAAGCCCAGTATCACTGATACCAATACTGCTACTGATGTCAGGAAATACACAGAAATTGAATGAAGTTATCAAACACTTTACAGTCTTCACTGCATAAATTATAAATGAAATATAGATGAATCCTTATTAAAGCTACAAGCGTTCTTTAGTCAAGAGCAGTGAGTAATTTTCTCTGTTACCTGTTCTTTGATTCTGTTGTCACTGCTGCACTTGTTTATCTCACACGCGTCCCATCTTCTCACAACTCTAATTTAAGACTTTAACTAATTTAAGACTGCTCTCATGAGGATACTCAACAAAACGGACATTTTGGCATAACTGTGTGTTATTATTCGTTCAAGCACGAAAGAGAAGTCGATTCTGGCACGCGATGCGCGTCGTCCTGTGTCAGCATGACATTCACAGACAGCGCGTTCTCTTTTGTCTTTTCGCGGTTGCATGGTTTAAAAGCATTTGCATGAATAAGAACGTGATTATATAATGTAACGCTAGCCAAAGGATGACAGAAAAAAACGGATGCTGCGTTAATTGTGTTTAAATATTTTTTAACGCGTAAAACTGAAAAACATTAATCGCACGCGTTACCGTTGACAGCAGCACGGACATAACCGATGTGTTTGTGAATATTCGGCAAGACGGACGTTGTGACAATGTTTCGTGTGTATTTGACCGTAAGCGCAACAAGCAATGAAAAAGAGGCAGCTTTATGTGTGGACGCTGGGAATGAAGCACGAGAATGAAATC
Organism: Siphateles boraxobius; assembly: GCF_051911475.1. Lineage (NCBI taxonomy): Eukaryota > Metazoa > Chordata > Actinopteri > Cypriniformes > Leuciscidae > Siphateles > Siphateles boraxobius. Next base: position 43,173 of record NW_027508708.1, on the reverse strand, counting down.
ATGCGGAAATCGCAATTCAACGAACGCAGAAAACGTATGATTTGCATTTTTTATTATGAATTTGTGTGCATTATTTGTTGTTATTAGACGCTTCCGACGATGCGAGATTGATGATACATTTATTATTATTGTTTTTACACATTTTAGCAATTTTAAAATGTTTAATGGAGTTTTTACACGGCACCCCTGCTCTCGCCAGAAGGCACCCCAGGGTGCCGCGGCACCCCGTTTGGGAAACACTGATCTACATGCTGCCTCGGCAAACGCGAGATTCGAGTCGTTACAATATATTTGGCTTTCATCCCTCAAGAAGACAGTCAACAGGTGCGAGGCTGAAACATCCGACAGCGCACGGATATACGCGTCTAGATATTTCTCAATGAACAGCTGCCAGCACCCTCAGGAGCTGACTGTGAATGCCTCGCCCCCAAACAGTATTATTTCACAGATTGCGTGTGTCCCTTTCATTGCAGACCCGTACTCTGCGCGCTGCCTCGGCAAACGCAAGATTCGAGTCGTTCAAAATATATTTGGTTTTCATCTCTCGAGAAGAAAATCAACGGGTGTGAGGCTGAAACACCCGAAAACGCACGGCTGTGCGCGTCAAGATATTTCTCAATGAACACAGCCAGCACCCTCAGGAGCTGACTGTTCATGCCTCGCACACACACACAGAATCTTTATTGCAAAGTAGACCCGTAATCTACGCGCTGCCTTGGCAAACGCGAGATCCGAGCCACTAGATTCTGTATTGCAATGTACGAACTTTAATCTACGCGCTGCCTCGACAACGCGAGGTCAAGTCACAGAATCTTTATTGCAGAGTAGACCCGTAATCAACGCGATGCCTCGGCAAACGCGAGATCCCAGCCACTAGAGATTCTATATTGCAATTTCTTTTTTCTTGCAGACCTTTATTTAGGACAATTCTTATGGGACAAACAATACCAAATAGGACAGACAGTTTGACACAGAGCGCTTGCTGAGGAGCAAAAAGCTAACTCTGTTGTGTGCCGGCGTGCCTTTGTAGCTTCCGTGTATGCCGTCACATGTTATGTCATGACGCAACACCAATCAGGATTGGATTAGTTTCATTCATACTTCAGATGCGTTACGCTAAGGGCGTTCCCCCAAAGTGTCATTCGACGCAGTTCCTCGAAAGGGAACCATTTAAATTGTAGCATGTCAACTTTCCTATTTTTAAATTGGGTATTTAAGTAATAAAATAATACAGACGATATTATGTTCCTATTGTTAATATAAATATGAATTTATTAATTTTCCAAGCAATAACAGTCATTTTGTATATGTGAGCAGCGTGTTCCCTGGTTCATAGGATCACAGAACTCAGGTGCATAGAAGTAATTCAAGTGTCGTCTACTCAAACCCTTCTTCATAATGGCACCGTTCTAGGATATAAAGTGCTGCATGCAAAGGTGGAATATCGCCGTTCAAAGGTAAATGTGATCCGCTAGCATTAGAAGGACCAAATAACACAGACAGACTTACATTGACAATAACTGCCACTTTTGCGACTCCTCTGAGAATATTATACCAGATTCCTGTAAAGACATCATGTACAACAGCATCAGTGTATCAGGACTTTGAGGTGAACCTCTTATAACACACCCAATGCAGCTATTGATATTATGTAAAGATTTGCAGGAATATTCCAGCTCAATAATGTAATCTATAAATAGTCCATAAATATTCCATTCTTTTTCTCAAACTGGAGGACAAGTTCAATTGGTTTTTGGAAGATAGTGGACAGAGATGCCAAGGATGCTGATCACAGAGCTAAAACTGATAATATAAGTTTTATTATATGATTGTGAGAAGAGTAAGTGTAAATACAGACCGATGTCTTTTCCTCTGGCTGCGTCTGGTCTTCTGAGTTCTGCCACAAACTTCTTGGCATCCAGACGTATTTCAATGATGTTGTTGAGGAGGGCAAACAGAGGCGCCAGCGGGAAAGATGCCACAAACAGAGTCACAAAGCCAAACTGGATTACTGCAGGAATGGAACAGTAATAATTACTGCAGTAATATTAGAAACAGGCCATCTTCATACTGCTATACAGATGAAGCTTTATCACAAGCTATGAGCCAGTGTTTCTGGACTTTGTTTGACCAGTATTAGTTCTTAATAAGAATTGAGAAAAGAACTGAACCATTCTGTTCCAATGAAATACATATGAAAAAAGAGAAGTGATGAAGAGTTTGGTTTGGTTTCTGAGCGTGTACAGACACTCACTCATCTCCATGTACTCGGGCGTGAGGCCAGCAAAGGGCTCCAGGAAATAATCCGTCTCATAACGCTGTAACTTTTTCTCATATTCCTCTTCCTGGAAAGAGCGTCTCTTGGATTTAATGTATCTGATCAGCTTCTTCAGTTTACTGCAATAAAGCAAATACAACCCAATCCATGGCGATGCAAACTGGTCAGCATGTCCATAAAGTCTGTCATGTTAAAGCGTGTGTGTGCTCGCTGTACTCACGGGACGCCGATCTCAAACAGGTTGTTCTGGATGAGCTGTTTCCCGAGCATTGTGATGCTGAGCTGAATGCAGAGCTCCATGAGGCAGCCGCCGTGAGCGCACTGATCAAACACAGCAAAACAGCCGTCATTCACCCGCTGCAATCAACCTGCTCATCACAGAGCGCATGTGTTCATGATTCATACCTCCTCCATGCGATAGGACTCAAACACGTAGAGATAACTGCCTGGACGCCCACCGAGTCTGTGCGGAAACACAGCTATCAGAGTCAGCATCAACACATTCATATGCAGCATAAGTCTTTAATAAACCATAAACCAACAGACAAAAGCACATGCAGCTCATCATTTACAAAAGACAGGTGAGATAAAACTGCTCTGGAAATTATGGACAACAATTCTGACTTTATCTCACAATTCAGAATTTTTCCTTGCAATTCCAAGTTTATATCCAAAAATTCTGCCAGTTTATATCTCTCAATTCTGACTTTTTTTTTCTTTATATACAAGTCAGAATTGTGAGATAAAAAGTTGAAATTAACTTTTTTAGTTTTATTTTGTGGCTGAAACAAGCATCCATAGGATATTGAATACCCACCTGCCTCTGAAAAACGCGATGTATATGATGGGAGTGAACGCATTCACAAACTTCAGGATGAAGGTTTTGAAGATCAACCTTTCTTCAAAGCTCTTGTCTGTTTTAGGAACCTCTGAGAAGACCAACACAAGACAAATGATTGATGTAACCCTTCTGTTTTATATTTCACACATGAGCAACAGAAGTCGAATGTCAAAGATTAACAGCACTCGGCTGGCATTAAGCAGTGCTAAACGAAGCGACTGACCGAGGACAGTGAGCCAGCGTGCCACGGCCCCGTACACTTCATCCAGGATGAGAATGACCACCAGGTTGATGATGGCCGCGGTGGTTTTAACCGTCAGCCTGACGTTGGAGCGGGTCATGGGGTTCGAGCTCATAGCGAGAGCGGCTTTGGTGGAGATCCGGTATAAAATCACACCAAACACAATAGCAAACGTCACACCGATCTGTAAAACAGTGAGGATGCACTTCATTCAGCGTGTTTTCAAGCACATACATGTGTTTTATTTTAAATGAAGACAGCTATTATGAGTACACAACTGAAAGCACAACCAGATGAACACCAGCATTAACTCTGTGAAAAACAAGATAAAATAATATGCTCTCAAATGAAGCCATGATATGATGATGAAAGTAAGATTAAGTACTTGTTAAATGTACTTAATATAACAATTACAGTAAATTATGCACAATTACATGCAACTAACCCTAAACCAAACCCTAATCCTAACCCTGTAGTAAGTCCTTTTTTTGTAAATTAATATTACTCAGTACTTAAATTTAAATGAACACTGTAACAATGACACCTTAAAATAAACTGTATCATATTAAATTAATAATTGATGGTGTTGTTTATTTACAAATTATTGCTTCGAGTCTCACATGATGAAAAAATATTAATGAAAGAATATAAAACTTACTATGAATCTTTCAGTGCATAATCATAATTATTTTAGTTTAATTTTTAGTAATTTCGTTATGTGCTTTTGTCATTTTATTTGAATTAGTTTTTTTTTTGTTTTTATTTTATTAAATGTTTTGAACAGTTTTAGTTAAGACTCTTGGTGTGGTGCCCATCAGATTGTGTTGAGAAGCTGGAGGCGTTTGGCCAAGTCCTCGCTATACTGAACTATTTCTGTTCATGTGTATTTTTGGGATGTCTCAAAAGCTTCAGTGTTTGACCGTAAGGTCGTGATTCTGGGCCAGTGTTTTGCTTTTATTGCCATTTGTTGCAAGTTAGAGATAACAGCAGATGCCTGGATATTCTGCTGGAGAATTTATGACTGCATGATGGGGATCAAAACAGCAAAGTCTGCCCTCTTCAACAGCCCGAAACAAACTGTGTGACACATTTGAGGATAAGAAAACAGCTGATCATTTTGTAGAGGTTCATATCAGGAATAATTATCAAAGACTTTCAATAGACAGCTGGAACCTCATTTAAAGCAAACTAGTTGGAAGACTATCTGGAATTTGGGTCAGCTCAGAGACATTAATGGGTGTAAGACTTGTGAATAAACAACAAACAATATAGGAAAAAAATTAAGATTTAGATTTCAGTGGGGAACAAATATTGACAGACACTACCATTCCAATGTTTGGGTTTTTAAATGTTTTTCAAAAAAGTATTTTATGCTTATCAAGTCTGCATTTATTTGATCAAAAATACAGTAAAAACTCACAACTTAATACTAAGGTACATTTTCAATACTGATATATTAAAAATGTAACAACACTAGTAGTACCAAGTATTGACTCATTTCGGTACCAATACTCTCACACACTATTTGTGTTTGTGCAAAGGTTTTGAAAGGCAAATGTGTATTTGCAGCGTTTAGCACTGTTTATTATAAGTGATTTATCCGTGCACATTATCATTATTGTGTTAATTCATGTTTCTGGTAATGTTCAGAATAACTTCCTCTTGGAGCATCTTTTCTCTTCTCTGATGACGAGGGCAGGACAACCTGTCACTCACATGAGATCCACCAATAGAAAATCACAACCATCAATTCTCCACTGACAAAATAAGTGAGTATGAAAAGGTGCCTGAGTTACACGTCATCAGCTTTTTTGTCTTCAGGATCTGCTTGTTTGTGTGCACGTGTGAGATAAGAGTCTGACGGAGCGCGTACGACTCAAGGGAGCTGGATCGGCTCAGTACATTGCATTCGCTGTAGGAATCTTTCTCGTTGATACTTTGATCTCACACTCTGATCTCGTTGGTCTGCCGATGAGGCAGTCGTAGAGAAGTTTCCAGAACTGGGGTCTCAGTCAGCAGTTTTCAGGAGATATATCCCTCCCTGGGGGTCTGAGGGCTGAAGGTTACCCTCTTATGGTTGATGCAGGGTGAACAGAGTTATGAAGGGTAAAATAGATTCCCTCTACTTTATTTACCTCCCTCCCCAACTACTGTTGGGTTTTGAAGTAGGGATGTATGCTCCCCTTTGATGGGTGCTCTACTATAGCCCAGGTTCGACAATAGTAATAAGCAGAGGAAGTTCACCTGCGGGGAATCCCTCCTTCTCTGTCGCATACTGCGGTCTAGTGCTAATGAAAAAGATGAAGCGCTAGCCATAGTGGGTCTTTGGCAGAGTGCCTTGACTCGAGGCAGTGTATGAGCTGCGGTGTATAACTGAGGTTTTTAGCACCTTACATGCTTCCTTTGGTAGGCTGCTCAAGTACCCCTTAGGGTAGAGCAGGGTGAACTGGCCTACGATGGCCAATTCACAAGAGTTCCTCCGTTTCGTTGTTGTTGGGTCTTGAAGAAGGGATATATGCTCCCCTTTGGTGGGGTGATCCTAAAGGGATGCTCAGTGTTACAAACTGATGAGTATAGGTGGGGGTTAGGGTTAGGGTTAAATCATTGGGTATTATTGTAGCATTCTATAGTTTAGCCATAAACTATAGCAAGTCCTGGAGAAGTGCCTTCACTCAAGTCAGAGTATGAGCTATTCTCCCCTAATCAATCTAGGATCATTAAAATGGAGTAGAAGCTCTCCTTCGGTAGGCTACTCCCTAAGAGCCTTCTCAAATACTGGTGAGATATGCCTGACATACCTGAGGCTATGTTGGGTACTTTCTCCTTAGAGTTCTGCTCTTGGGGCTGTATAGGGCTGAGGCCAGTCCCACAAGTCAGGGAGGTCTAACAGCCCGGACATCCCTTGCTGTAGAGCATAGAAGCTTGGGAATCCTAAGTTTGGCTTAGGGAATACTGCCATTATATCAGTCGCATGGGTAGAGTCCATAGCTATGTTTCACTCGCAACCGGTTGAAAATCGATACAATTGTGTGACGATTCAAGTCGGTTGAAATGTTAAACGAGTTACACGTTTTAAACAGCAGGGCGCGTTTACTGAATAGCCTACTGTGAAGTTGTGAACCTCGCTTTACAGGCACAATAGCAGCGAGCACACACTGGCGCGAAGCTAGCGAGTGTTTTCACTTCATTCATGGAACTTGAGCGTGTGTGAGCACTCAACTTCCAAAGGAATGAACTGAAAACGCTCGGTTTGCTCCGCTCGCGCCACGCCAGTGTGTGTCATAGACTGGTGTGCTCGCGCCGTCAAACACATGGTGACGGCAAGCGTAGATGTTGACGTTGACTCATTCAAATCGGAGGTGTGGCGGCATTTTGACTTTCCGTAGACTAATAATAATCACCACCGTGAGAAGCACAAGTCACCTCCGTTTACATGTAAAAGTCATTAATATGACAAGTGCGAGAGCCACGGAGATCACAAGATGCATCAGTGTTTCCGTGGCAACCAGGAATCTGGTTTATCTCTTTCTCAATGTGTTCTGGTTTTTTTTAACTCTTACTAGTGTAATGATACAAATTATAACAAAATTAGAATCTTGCCTTTATTACAATGTAAAACCCCTGTCAATGTGGTAGGCCCTACAAATTTTACACAGTCTTTTACATAGCGAAGGTACCAGTGTCCAGCCTCTTGACCAGACAGACAGAAAGACTGAGTTGAAACAACCTTGAAGGGAATTTTTTTAAGCCCCGTTGCCGGGGGCGTCTGTTTTTAACAGGTTAATTTAGTTTTATTATTTGACTAATATATAAAAAAATTAAAAAAAAGTGCTGCATTTTGTTTGAGAAATAATAAAAAGGACACTTTTTCATTCATAATTTGTCTTAAATCTCATTTGTTAAAAAAATTGTGAGAAAATCGTATCGTGAAACCAGTATCGTGAATCGTATCGCATCGTGAGATGAGTGAATCGTTACATCCCTATGTTTGAGTGTGTTACTCATCATGTCTCTGACCCGGTATTAAAGGGATAGTTCACCCAAAAATAAAAATTACCCCAAGTTTTACTCACCCTGAAGCCATCCTAGATGTATATGACTCTCTTATTTCAGACGAACACAATCGAAACTATATCAAAAAAATGTCCTGGGTCTTCCAAGCTTTATAATTGCAGTGAATAGAGGATGCGATTTTGAAGCCCAAAAAAGTGCATCCATCCATCATAAAAGTAATCCATACGGAATTCTGCTCAATCCTTTCGGAAGCTAGTTATTTTAGTTTATTAAGTTAACCCCCCTGGAGCCTGGTGATTGCTGCTAAAGATTTATTCTGAAAGAGGAAAGTCATATACACCTGAGATGGCTTGAGAGAGAGTAAATCATGGGGTAATTTTCATTTTTGGGTGAACTGTCCCTTTAAGGATACCACACACACTCATCCGCAACGATCTGATGGAAACGCACATAATTCGCCTTTTTTTGTTGCAAACTTGGAAAAGATTTGCTTCACGTTTGGATGGAAACCCAGGTAATGTTTGCTATACCCACTATGTTTGTGCATATTCAAAGCATAGTGAGGCAGGCGTTCCCTCAGCATGGTGGAGAGGGTATTGGTTCTCCATAGCGTCAATACCAAGACCCAGCGTATCGTTCCTCTTCTCAGGGAACCAGGGTTACAGTCATAATCATACGTTTTTAACAGCCTAATACATTATTTTCAGAATTTTTTCTCTTTACTGTCACTTTTGCTATTGATCAATTTAATGTGTCCTTTCTGAATAAAAGTCTTAATTTCTGGCCCCAAACTGTTGAA
>NW_027508708.1:5000-30000 GCF_051911475.1 Siphateles boraxobius | reverse complement strand
GAGCCGCATCTGTCTCCTCTTCCAGTGCTCCATGAAGAACGCCGCTGGAACACACACACACACACACACACACACACACACACACACACACACACACACACACACACACACACACACACACACACACACACACACACACACACACACACACACACACACGCCAGCATTAATCACACTGACAGCAGGAAATGAACTCATCACACACCTGAGGAACTGCCTCTAAATGTAGCAGGAACTGATCAAATATTAACGGTTCGATTATAAAGGTAATGGATGATGATGAGCTCGGCTAAATCAGTCTGAGCGTGTGGCAGATATTTTCACGTATTGGTCGAATCCATGGATGAGAATTCAAATGTAAGTCATAATGGAAGGACGCTTCAGTTTTCCAGCCATACAACAGCCTGAATGAAGATTTCTAAAAGCCACGATGCTTGGCTGATACTCGGTGATATCTGTGTGTTGAAGAGCAGCATCTGTCATGTGTCTCCTGCGCAGTAAATCTGGTGTGTGAACTCCTGCCCTGCGAACCGAGCCGAAGTCACGACTTCCTGTCCAGATCCCCGAGCGCTCGACACTGAACAGAGCAGAGCCGTACACTCACGCATGATAAAACCCTGCAGACGGGAGATGTTTACTCTAAAACAGACAGAACCGTACACACACGGTCCTTCCAGCTCCAGATTCTCCAACAAACACAGGGGAAATTCACTAAATACTTGCTAAATTAAGCTGACTACAGATTGCACCTGTAAGGCAATAAACTAAACTGTGTCTAAAACACAGAAAATGATTAAATGTCGCTACAACATGACAAATATAAGACATAAAAATATAATCCACTTGTAAACAGTAGCTAATATTCAACATACATGCATGTGTGTGAGTGTGTGTCTGTGTACAGGTTTATATTACATTGACCAAATGTACCCACAAGGATAGTAAAACCTGAGGCCCCATCCACACTACTACGTTTTAGTTTAGAAACGCAGACCTTTTGCTGCGTTTGCTCCTCCCGTCCAGACTAAAACGGCAAAACGAAGACCTAAAACGGAGAAGTTTAGAAACGCTGCCGACCCCGTTTTGCGTTTTGAATCTCTGGAGGGCGTTTTAGTGAAGACGGGTCAAAACGGAGGACTTTATAAACGATGACGCAGAGGCTCACGCTCGGCTCTCTGATTGGATGTCATACAACGCAAGAAAACATACAACAACAGCCTTGACTACCAGTTACGCTAGTGCAAGTAAATTCTGCATTTCACAATGCTATAACTGCCTACATGATGCGCCGGAGGCAAGCTATTATTCGAGCGATCTGTGACGTTCCCGTGTGCAGCGGCGGTATCGACCGTACATGGACCGTCGGTTTTGGGTTAGGCCGGGAAGAACCAGCGCATGGTGGGATAATTTTATCAATGAAGTTGTGGATCCTGAGGAATGGTGCGAAAACTTTCGAATGTCCAGATCGGCACTTAACAACCTCAGCGAAATCTGAGGAATAGTCGATCTGATTCCTGTTTACACCGGCACGTGCACGCCCAGTGTAGGTGAATGGTCACGTGATCCGCGTTTTCAGTCGTTTTAATGTGGACGGAGATCAATTCTAATACACAGCTAAAACGCTGGTGTGGACGGAGATCGTATTCGTTTTAATTCTCCGTTTCTAAACTAAAACGCAGTAGTGTGGATGAGGCCTGAGATCTCCTACACTGTCAGTAGGTCCCCACGAGGGAAATGGGTTAATAAACATACGAAATTATATATTTTTGAAAATGTACAAATGCAGAAAGTTTTGTGTGATGGGTAGGTTTAGGAGTCGGGTTAGTGTGTGTGTGTCCATGTGTGTATGAGTGTGTGCATGTGTGTGTGTGTGTGTGTGTGTGTGTGTGTGTGTGTGTGTGTGTGTGTGTGTGTGTGTGCTGATAATTGCTTAAGGAAAGGCTGACAGTCAGATCAAACACACAAAGCTACACTGGTGAAGGAGCAGAAACGAGGAGCAGAATGGAGAATCTCGGAATCTCAGGATCTCAGGATCTCAGGATCTGGGGTTCTCTGGATCTTAGGATCTCAGGCTCTCGGGATCTCACCCCACAGCGCCATGAAGATGGAGAAGAAGACAGTGGTGGGGTTGTCGAACAGGTGGCTGGCGCGGGCCGTCCCACACGCTGTGCTCAGGTTCCAGTAGCTGCACACGCGGTCACACAGCGGACACATGGTGATGTTCCTCCGCTGGTCACAGATCTCCATACTGCACACAGAAGACGATACACACACACACCTGATCCAGCTCAGCTTCAGCCTGTTACTTCTGTTTTATTACATACTCTAATACATTTAATCTCATTCCGTTCATTTTCTGAAGGTTAATCAATTTACAACTCCTATTCTGTCCTTCACTCTCATGGACAAAAACTATCACAGCATCATTATAAATGAAACTATTTTAGGTGTAGTTTCTGGATAAAAGCGCAGGATCAGTTCCAGCAGGCTCTTTTCAGGCTGTCATAATATCCTGACAGAGACAAACTCCAGAGGGACTTTCAGACAGATGTTTTGGTTTTATATACTCTTTCTCAGCGTATGAACTTCCTCTTGAGCAGTTTGAGGCGTAGGCTCAGGATGGGAGGCTCGCACTTTATTACCCAGCAGTATTTCTGGCGTCACAAAGAAAGAAAACTGTTGGAGAACTGAGCTTTACTGGGACATGAGTTAATAGCAGTTCCAGTTATTAAAATAGAACTTGTCAAAGATGTTTTGTGGAAACTATACTCTAAAATTTTCTGGGTTATTTTTTACTCAGACTGCTGGGTTCTGCTTTTGTTGAGTTATTTTAAAATGTGTTGGGTTTCTAAATAGACTGAATTAATTGTTTAGCAATAAATTAATTTAGTTTAAGACTAAATTAATTGTTTAGCAATATACAGTGCTGGGTAGTAACTGGTTACATGTAATCTGGATTATGTAATCAGATTCCAAGGTTACACTTTATTTAGGAGACATAGTTACATTGTACTTACTCACTTAAGTACTGAGTAATATTAATGAACTACATGTACTTAGTACTATAGATTAACGGTTAGGGTTTGGGTTAGGGTTAGATATTTGTAATTATGCATAATATCCCTACCTAAAATGTGTAATGAAATGGATAATGTTACTAACTACAATTTTTTGGTCATGTTTTTTGGAATCAGTAACCAACATAGACTGTAAAAAAATATGGGCATAGTGTTCGTGACGCCACCCAATAGTTTCTGAAGAGCATTTTTGAAGCCCAAAGTGGGCGGAGCCGGCCGTCGCCATCTTGGCAGCGTCACTCCCTGATAACATGTGCAGCTAACAGACAAACGGCTAGCAGTGACATCAGCGGCAATCCACCTGTCACTCCAGTGGCCACGCCCTTAATTATGCAGAACTTTAAGGTTTAATATAATTTAAACGGATGAGTTATAAAAATATTCACCCCCCTCATATTTGCCATGAAGGGCAAAATTAGCTATATAGACCAAAACCACTTTGGCTGTAAACATGTTTTTCAGGCTGTAAAGTTGGGCATTTTAACATAAGGGGTCTATGGGATTGACTCTCTTTTGCAGCCAGTCTCTAGTGGCCAGTTAAGGAATTACAGTCACTTCCGTGTTGGATTCAAGACTGAGACAGGGAGGGTGCTGTTTGGTATCTGACCACAATTTGCCAGTAATCTACCCAGCACTAACCCAGTTTTTAGTCGTTATAATCTGACATTGGGTTAAGTTTGAAACTGCTGGGTTAAAATTCATAGCATGTACTCCACTATCCTTTAATTTTATCATACTTAATGATATGTTATTTGGTCTGTACCAAAATACATTTGTCATTTTCTGTTTGAGATTAATTCCACTTTATGGTAACGCAATGATTACGCAGCCTACTTTTAAAGTTAATCGTAATAAATGCATATGCGTGTGCCGTGCGTTTTGATTGGCCACTGACCTGGGAATGTCGTCATCAACAGTAACGCATCCATAGAGGAACACAATGATGCCCACTAAGGAAGCAGGGATCAGCATCTGGGTATAAACCCCAAGCCAAGCAAAGTAGAGTCCGATCTTCTCCCCGAAGTACTTCCTGCGAGACAAGCGAGAGATTACTAATGAAGCTCCAGAGCCGAGAGCTGTGTGAGAGAGTCTGAGATGTACCGGATCAAGCCGATGGGCTGGTACTTGTAGAAGACGCTGTAGCTCGCCCACTCTTCATACAGCAGCTAAAATACAGGCAGAAACACGGTATTCACTATCACCACGGTATTCACTATCACCACGGTATTCACTATCACATCACACTGTCTGGTGTTCAACTGTTCAATACTTCTCCCCATTCACACAGAGGTCAGGAGGTATACACAGCACTGAAACTTACCTTCCGGTCATTAGGCTCAGCGTTTTCCCCTTCAACATCACCCTGATTGTAAAGAAAATAATCTATCAGATCCTACAGATCATTCCAGTGCTGCTCATAGATCCATGCATCCATCAATGAATCAGACTCTGTGTCAGAACAGTAATGCCTCGGTGTCGTACAGATCCACAGAAACAGTGATGGATACTCACATCATGAAGTGGATAAGCAGCCAGATAAACGCCGCTGCCAAGCAGGCTAGTGATTCCTGAACAACATGTAAGAAGGATTGTTCTGTCAGTTACACATTTGCTGTCAATGATGCAAATATAAGTGTATGGAGCACTGAAACTTGGTGCTGATCATTTTTAAAACCACCCAAAATAATAGATTTCAAACTGCATAGACAAAGCAGTAGCTCACCCATGCTGAATTTGGCTTTTGTGCACTTGGTTCGCTTCAAAACTTCACATACCTAAAACAATGCACATATCAAAACATTTAAATGATCAAATATGGCATTAATACCGTGCATCTGACAATACTTTATACTTACTAATAAACCTCTTGTTTTACTGTCGAAAAAGGAATCTCTGTCAGATAAATCAAACCTGTAAAGATAAAAGGCCACAAGTTTTTCAATTTTGCTTCGATCTTTCTCTTACATTAAAGGTCCATTCACACAGATGTGGAAATCTCATTCAAATCACCTGAACAAAATTCAGCTGCACTCTGGCCATTAACTTGCTGTAAACACTGCTAAAATATAAGGCAACACTTTCATTTCGAAGGTCGACTATAGAGATTATAGAGACTATAAGCAACTACATGTCCACTATCTCTCAGAGTATTAATAAACTGCAATTAATATCTGATAACTCTTTGTGATGCTCACCAACAGTCATTCTACTAACTATAAGTAACTTTGCAACTACATATCAATTTATTCTACTAACCTAACAGTCTCATAATCTGAGTACATACAGGCATCTGAACAATTGATGAAAATCTCTAGAAATCTCCTGTCTATTATGGTTTTGCATTTTTAAATTAGTTTTAATATAATTTTCAAATATCCTATAGATTCCAGTTTAGTGTTAACTTCATTAATGGTTTTGTTATAGATATTTTATGAATGTTCAGTTTAAATATTTAGTTTCACATTTTAGTATATTATTATAGTTATAGCAGAGTTTAAGGAGTGTTTAACAGAACACTTCCAGTAAAAGACCTTTCATTTCACCAGTTTAATGTTTGCAGTTCACAGTTAACTCTTCAGCAAACACCACTTAATAAAAATAAAATAATTGTTTGAGATTGAACAACGAACCATAAATAAAAACTATTCATTCAAATTCATTCATATTAAAGATGAAATGTTAAACATGTGGTAAAAAAAAATGCATATGATTGTCACACTCAGAAAAAGGCAGACAAGATTAAGATGAATAAACAATACTTTATTGTAGTGCAGAGGGTGTGCGATGCAGGAAGAATGAAGCGGTTCGGAATTGATGATATGACGTTGACTTAGCTGAACTGGATGACTGTATTTGCAGGAGAGAAGTAGTTGAGAAGATGAGCCTGGTTGATGGAAGACAATGGTGAGAAGATCGGGTCTTCAGGTAAGTAGAGTGTTTGAAGATCACATGGGTGAGCAGTCTGTAGTGCTTGTTAAAGACGAGACCAGAATCTGAGGTGAAGGGATCGGTGGATGATGTAGTGTGTATTAATGAGATGCAGTTGATCAAAACTCAGGTGATAGTGATCGTGTGGGTGGAGTGCAGTGATCAGGTGCTGTGGACTCTGTGACAGAAACCCATTCTCAACGGTCAGCTCCTGACGGCCGGAAACTGCGACGACCTCTGGGTGCAGGACGAGTGGGATGATCTTTGTGGAACTGAGTTAACAAGGAGGGGTCAAGTATATCGTCTCAAGCTACCCAGGAGCGTTCCTCTGGATCGTACCCCTCCCAATCGACCAGGTACTGTAGTCGATTGCCCCATCATCGCGAGTTGATGGATTGAACATGGTAGAGGAGCTCTTCTTCGGCGACTACTGGAGGTATGTCAGCGTCACCAGATTCTGTGTGGGAAGAGAACAGAGGTTCAGTGCAAGGTTTGATGAGGGAGATGTGAAAGGATGGAGAAAATCTGTACTGGAAGGTTGAGACAGTAGGTGACGTCGTTGAGCTGCCTCTGGATGGTGAAGGGACCTATATAGCGGCGACTCAGCTTACGGCAGGGCAGGCGAAGACAGATATCCAGGGTGGAAAACCAAACCTTTTGTCCAGGCTGGTACTGTCGGGTCTCGGGCATCGGCTTGAGTCTTCGCACTGCCTGCTGGAGATGTACATGAGCCGAGTCCCACACCCTCCCGCTCTGCTCGAACCAGTGGTTAACAGCTGGAACCGCCGATGGTTCGCCGGACCAGGGAAACAGGGGTGGTTGGTATCCTAGGATATATTGGAACGGAGTAAGCCCAGTGGTGGATTGGCGAAGAGAATTCTGGGCGTACTCCGCCCAGGGAAGGAACCAGCTCCAGCTGTTCTGGTGGCAGTATGACCTTAAGTATCTCCCAATCTCTTGGATCTTACGCTCAGACTGGCCATTGGTTTGAGGGTGATAACCAGAAGATAAACTGATGGAGACTCCTAGGAGTTTGTAGAAGGCTTGCCAGACACAGGAGATAAACTGGAGACCTCGGTCGGAAATGATGTCTTCAGGAAGGCCGAGATAACGGAAGACATTGTGGAACAATGCTTCGGCTGATTCGAAGGCTGTGGGTAGACCCTTGAGAGGGATTCGATTACATGCTTTGGAAAAACGGTCGACAATGACGAAGATGCAGGTCTTGGAATCTGAAGGAGGGAGATCAGTCATGAAGTCTATTCCCAGATGTGACCAGGGACGGTGAAGAATGGGAAGAGGAACCGGTTTTCTTGTTGGTAGATGACGAGGAGTGTTGGTGATGGCACAGACTGAGCATCCTTTGATATATTGGGAGATATGGTGGGTCATGGAGGGCCACCAGTAGCGTTGACTGAGGAGCGAGAGGGTTCGCTGGCCACCTGGGTCTCCAGAGCCCAGAGAGGTGTGAGCTTTGTCCAGAAGGGTAGATGACAGGATGGAACGAAGATACGCCCTTCTGGACCTCCCGGCGGAGCAGGTTCGGTCTGTGTTGCTTGACGGATTTCTTCATCGAGGGACCAGAGGATTGGACTGACAATCATGGCTGGAGGGAGAATGGTTTCTGGAGTTGAGGCTAGATCGGGATCATAGAGACGAGAGAGAGAATCAGCTTTACAGTTCTTGTGTCCGGGTCGGTGGGTGACTATGAAATCGAATCTTGAAGAAAAGGGCCCATCTGGCGTGGCGAGGGTTGAGACGGGGAGCTTCTCGAAGGTATTCAAGATTTCTATGGTCTGGGATGACTTCAAATCTGTGGGTAACTCCCTCCAGCCAATGTCTCCATTCCTCTAGTGCGAGTTTGATGGCGAGGAGCTCTCTATTGTCGATGTCGTAGTTCTGCTCCGCCAGGGACAACTTCTTGGACTAAAAGGCACATGGATGGAGACGTTGATGTTCACCCTGCCACTGTAATGCTGCCTCAGCAGAGTGGGACTTTATAGTAAAGGAATATTGCAGCTGCCAGTCTCTGCTTTAACCGATGAGTTTAAGTGCGCCAAGGTCAGACTGGAAATTACCTTAGTAGAGTCACGCGACAAATGTGTACGGGAGACAGCACCCGTGTTGAGAACTAGTAGAAAGTGGTCAGCAAAGAAATCTGTCGAAGAGGCAAAGGCTGCCCTTCAAATTGGGGATATCGTGGGACAGGTATAGCATGGAAGAGGGGGTTTTGGGCTCAGTTTAGCTCCTCCTAAATGGCACAAGGCAGCCCCAGCTCAAAGGAGGAAGCTGGAAGTCAACGAGGTGCGAAAGCAGGAGGAGAGGATGAGGTGTATAAAGGCCATTTCCCAGGCCAAGCAGGGAGAGTGGATGAGATGGGAGAGTGTGGAAGAACGCAAGATGGGCTGGCAAGACCTTTGGTCAATGGAAGAAAGTAGGATCAGTTTCCTTATCAGATCAACATATGATGCTCTCCCATCACCACAGAACCTAAACCTCTGGGTAGGAGAAGATCCCTCTTGTCCTTTGTGTTCATCACCTGCCACATTAAGGCACATTTTGACAGGATGTAAGGTGGCTCTTAGCCAAGGTCGGTTTACTTAAGCCAAACATCTGAGTACTTGGTCATGGCGCCTAGCATTGGAAGACAAGCGTAACATGGCCAATAAGTTGCCACCTGTTCTAGCAAAACATTACACACAGAAGACAATATTCCTCTGCCCAGGCAGGCAACCACCAAGAAAAGGTGTTAAAACCAATTCTCGCCCAGGACAACTGGAAGCTGCTAGGGACTGGAAAATGCTAGCTTATCTTGATCAACGGCTTATTTTTCCACCTGAGATTGCCACCACTAACCTCCGACCAGATATTGTTTTGTGGTCTGGATCAGCACGCATTGTTCAACTGATAGAGTTAACAGTGCCATGGGAGGATGCTGTAGATGAGGCATATGAGGGGATGAAACTGCGGTATGCTCAGCTGGCCACTGAAGCAGAACAGCGAGGATGGAGAGTCCAGGTTTATCCAGTGGAAGTGGGATGTCGAGGATTTGTGGCACACTCCACAACCCGGTTCCTCAGAGACGTCGGATTCAGTGGCCAAGAGTTGTGTCGCACAGTAAAGAACTTATCTGAAGCAGCAGAGAGGAGCAGCAACTGGCGGTGGTTGAGACGGAAAGATTCTGGCTGGCTGTGTACAGGCCGCCATGCTACGGTTTCAAAGAATTCTTGAAAAACTTGAGTCTGTTGGTTTATTTGTATAGTTTGCATAGTAATTACAGTTATTACGTTCCTGTGTATTTTGCGTGAATGAGGATTGGTGTTTGGACAGATATTGTGTTTTGTGGTAGTATGCCATACGGAACCGTTGCCACTGACCTGCTTTAACGTCGGCAGTGGGGCTCGACAGCCTTATTCAAACGGGTTGGCGCGTATGGTCGGGTTGCGGAGAGATTGTGATTAGGTCACATGTGAACTACGAGGAAGGAGCAACCTCAGCAGCAGGAGGGATGTTAAGGTCAGTAAGCTGGGCTGAGTTGAGTGGGGGACGGAGGGGGGTGACTCTGGGACGCCAGAGTCACTGTCGAGCCCTCTTGAGGTGTCGTGGGCTAGTCGACGAAACACTGAGGACGGAAGGTGCTCACTTGAAGACCCTAGAGATGTCCCCTACTCTGCTCAATCCAGACGGTTGTCATGAGGGGACCGCACTGTGGTTGCAGCCGTTGTGTGTAAATAAACTGCAGCTATTAACACCAGACAGTAGGAGATTCACATCACCATTTGGAAAGAAGCGTAAATGGATGGAGAAGCATAGGTTACAGTAAAACTACGTCTTAGTTGGTGCTTATCTTGGCGAAGCCGAGTACAAATCAGCATGAAGTTTTAACATCTACTCTCATGTAATGGAAATCATTCACCCTGCCACTGTAAAAGTACCGCTCCCAATCCTGTTGCGGAGGCATCCACCTCTATGACGAATGGTAGCTCAGGATTTGGATGGAGTAGGATGGGAGTGGTGGCGAAGGCTTCTTTGAGAGTTGAGAATTTGTTGGTGGCTTCAGGGTTCCAGGACAGACTTGGGCCGGTTTTTGAGTAATGATGAGAGAGGAGAACTGAGAAGACTATAATTGAGGATGAATCGGCGGTAGAAATGAGCAAATCCGAGGAATCTTTGGAGTTCTTTGATGGTAACGGGTAGGGGCAAGGTCCAGATGGATTCCACCTTCCTCTGGTCCATCTGGATGCCTCGTTGGTCAATCATGTAGCCCAAGAACTGGACAGTGGATGTATGGAACTCACATTTCTCTAACTTTAATAGAGATGTTGATCTCTGAGACCTTGGAATACCTGCTTCATGTGTTGGCGGTGTTCTGTTAGGTTACGGGAGAATATCAGGATATTGTCGATATAGACTAACAAATCGTTGAAGGAAATCTCGGAATACTTTGTTCATGTAGCCTTGGAAGACTGAAGATGCATTGGACAGGTCGTACAGCATAACTTGATACTCAGTGGCAGGAAAGTGTTACGAAGTCCGTCTTCCTTTATCTCCCTTGCGAATGTGGATTAAATTGTAGACGCTCCGCAGGTCCAACTTGGAGAAAATGTGGGTATCACAAAGTAGTTCCAGGGCTGCTGGAACCAGAGGTAGGGGATAACTATACTTGACAAGTGTGAGAGTCCGGTAACCTATGTATGGCCGCAAGCCTCCGTTCTTTTTAGCCACAAAAAAGGAAGCTGGAAGCGGCAGGGGACATTAAAGGACAGATGCAATCCTGTCGGAGTGCCTCTTGGATGTACTCCTCCATGGCCTTCTGCTCCGGGATGGACAATGGATATTCGCCCCTTGGGTAGAGTTGCCCCAGGTAGCAGTTCGATGGCACAGTCCCATGTTCGATGAGGTGGAAATTGGGTTGCCAACCGCTTGCTGAACACATCCTGGAACGCCCGGTATTCAGGGGGAATCTCCACCTTGATGTTGGTATCCAGACTTTCAATGGTGGTGGAGTTCAGAGAGATGAAGGTAGATGAAACAGAGTTAATCAGAGACGGAGGATGAGGAATCTTGAGTACGGGAGTCAGGCATTTGTTGTGACAAGGTTATCCCCACTAGAGGACCTCACCAGTGTTCCAGTCGATCCTGGGTTCGTGTTGGAGCATCCACAGGCGTCCCAGGATGATGTCAGCGGTGGATCCTTCCAACGCCAAGAACAAGATCCTTTCCGAATGCAGGCATCCTATGCAGAGCGTCATGATGGGGGAGAAGTGACTGGCACAACCCAGCAGCTTACCCAGGTATGAATCTCTAGGTTCTGGACACAGCGTTTCCTCTTGACATTGAGCCTTTGAACGAGATTATGGGAGATGAAGTTGCTGGGCCAGAGTCAATGAGAGCTTGTGCTGGAACAAGAGGTTACTATATATACACTGTTGTACGGGTTAGAGGCAATTCTAGGTGGAAGCTGGATGGTACTCACCGCTGGGTGTGGGGGTCGAATGGGACAGTTAGACATGATGTCCTTCTCCCCCACAATACAAACACAGATGGTTAGCTCATCTTCTTTGATGCCCCGCAGGTGTGAGGTTGTATGAATCTACCTAAATTAGTTCTGGTGTTGGAAGGGCGGCAGATGGTACCTGAGGCAGAAGATGCAAAGCCGGTTGAAGCAGTGAGCAAGCTGAAAGACGTTGAGAAACTCAAATGGATTTCTGGATGAAACTCTCTAGACCCATAATGTCATCATGGAGGTGCTCTGCATTATTGGAGGTCTGGTCTTCTGTCACACTCAGGAGGCAGACAAGATTAAGATGAATAAACAATACTTTATTGTAGTGCAGAGGGTGAGCAATGCAGGGAGAATGAAGCAGTTCCAGAATTGATGATATGACATTGACTTAGCTGAACTGGATGACTGTATTTGCAGGAGAGAAGTAGTCAAGAAGATGAGCCTGGTTGACGATGGAAGACAATGGTGAGAAGATCGGGACTTCAGGTAAGTAGCGTGTTTGAAGATCACATGGGCGAGCAGTCTGTAGCGCTTGTCAAAGATGGGACCAGACACTTAAGTGAATGGATAGGTGGATGATATAGTGTGTGTAATAATGAGGTGCAGGTGATCATCAGGTGACAGTGATCGTGTGGGCGGAGTGCAGTGATCAAGCGCTGATTGCTGGGGGTGATGGTTCTGTGGACTCCGTGACAATGATTATTATGATTATTCTTTTTTGGTTATTTCTATGATTAATCCTTTCAAACATATCATTCTTGTACTGATCCATTTATGCTTTTTGTCTATTGTATCTTTCAATATCATATACAGTACTCATATTCATGTGTTCTATTCAGACCAGACATGTAGTTTACTTCTACTCTGAAAATGTCCGTCTATATGTGGGATAGACATGCCATTTGTTTTTTTCCGTTTTCTGCTCAGTGTGGTATCTTGTCTAATATGTGTGGTATCTTGTTTGTTTCATATGAGATGGTTATCTTACATGGAATTAAGGTACAGCTGTATTTGCACAATGTCTAGACATTATGGAAATACTTACTTGGCCTTTTCTGCTTTTTTAGGGCTGATTCACACAGAAAGCGCTTTTGCTTTGAAAAACGTGAGACGCGGGCCATGGAATGGAGGAAAAGCACAAGGTCTCAAGACGCATCTTTTAAAAGTTGCTGCAAAAGACTCAAGCTCAACGGTCATACATGTCCGCCTAGTGCGTGTTTACTTTGAAAAATAAAGTAGCGCAGTCCAATGGAAAAACTTGATTTTCCGGTACAGGATGAGAGCTTATTAATTACGAAAAGTATTATTTATTTTTGCTAATTATTATTTTATTTCAGTTCGTTTTTAAATCAGCACTATGTCGTTTTTGCGGTTTTTGCTCTCGGCGTCCCCCTACAGTTGGGAAACAGTATTGTCTTCTAATACTGTCGTAAAATCTGTCATGGTTACACCAGGGGATACATTTGTTGACAAGCCAATACTGTCTTGAGTTCTCGCGGGCAGACTGCCAGCGTTGCATGTGAAATATCTTCATCCCAGGTACATTGGCATATATTTCAGCATGTCATATGAATATAATTTCATGGGTTTTATTTTTTTCAAACGTCTAAAGATCGCGTAGCTCACGTTTACAAGACAGCGTCATTATAGTAGCCTATTGTCTACTGTTTTACATAACGGATATGTTTCAATGCATTATAGCCTGAGGCAAGACACTTTCGCCAGAAAAATAAATAAATAAACATGACTATCAGCCTGCAGACATTAGGATAGTTATCCTGAAAGATTATTTATTATAACCATCGTAGACTAGCATGTTAGTGTAGCTACCAGATTGATAATTCGCTACTCTACTAGCATTACTTGATTCATGAAGATAAATGGAGGACCAGATAGATTCCGTAACATGGCCAGGCCATGTTATTCAGCCTTTTACATTTCGCGCGGTAGTCAGCTCCCTGATTTATTTATACATTTATAAACACTTTATAGATGACTGACTGCTGCGCTTGTGACAGGGTGGATGTTACTGAAAGAACGAGCATAGAGAGAGATAGACGGTCGCGCGCGCGCACACTCTCACCGTCTTCAAACTGTCTTGCTCTCCCTCCAATATTGATCCTCGTCCAGCCTTTTAATTTCTCACTCTCCCTTTTTCTTTTTTTAGTCTCCTCTGACAAAACCTTTGCCTTCTTCCAAAGCGATACAGACACTGTCAGGCTATGGCAGACGTGCCATTCAACCTACTGTAAGTCGATGTACCATCTCAAGGGTCTTGGAAATATATTATGAAGGTTGAAAAACTACATAGTGCTGCTTTAAGTAACTGTTGTTTGGTTTAGTTTAGTTTTCATTTATTTTGAAATCTCTATTTAATTTAGTTATATGACTAATAGTTTTAGTCTTAGTTTCAGTTTTCGTTTACGAAAATGACCTTGCTTCACATGAGAGCAAGGACATTTAGGCAATAATGTTTTATTATAAGGTTAGTTTACCTGGTTCTGAAGTTGTGCGTGCAATGCAGTTTATGTTGTTGTGACACCTACATTGCCAAGAATATATTAATATTATTACCTTACGAGTCAACTTGATTGTTCCTGTAATTTTTATGTTCCCATATCAAATTTGTCAATCGGTCAAAACCTTTCAACAGAAATTCGTCACAGAACAAAAAGGTAATTGCAACTATTTATCTCAAAATTTTTACTTTTTTTTTCTCCGATTTGTGAGTTTATATCAAATCGGTCCCAAAAGCTACTTTTTATGTCTCACAATTCTGATTAAAAAAGTCAGAATAGCAAGAGTGATAATGATAATAAACATGCAATTCTGAGTTGTTTTTTCTACAATTGCTGGGTTTTTTTGATGATATTATAATAATATAACATAATAATATATTCTAAAGTTATAAAGTCATAATTGTGAGATATACACACGGAATTGTGTGACATAAAGTCAGAATTGTGAAATAAAAAGTCTCAAGTACTTTTCTTGTTTTTAATTCTGTGGCAGAAACAAGCATCCATAAGAAATTATGTTTTATTAACAAAGTTCGGGAGGAGCACGTTCAGATAATTAAACCTAATTAAACACACATGGAGCACACTCAGATAATCAAACCTAATTAGACACGAGTGGAGCACACTCTGCTAATCAACTCAATCAACATGTCAAGAGGTGTATATATACACAGCAAACTTACCTCTGTTCATTGACAGTTTAACAGCATCCCTCCACTACCCTATCTCCTCGCTTCTAGTCCTAAACACACTTACAACGGGAGGAGTACTCTGGGTTCGGGTAAAAACTTTCCAAGCTCGGAGCCCTCCCCCCGGACAGACGAGGCCGAGGGACGTGAGAGAACGGAGCGAGGCCGGTGGCGTGAGTGTTAATCAGCGACACCTGTGAGACGCACCGGTCTCGCATCTCTCACGGAGGAGCGGAAGCATGAAGGAGGAGCGACGACGTGGATGATCGAGAGAGGAACAGGCCTGTGTTTTAGTTGTATTTGGTTTTTGTATTTGTATTTTGGGTAGCCAGCAGTCGTCCGCGAGGGGCATGCTGGCGGTATTTTTGGTTTGTTTGTTTTATTTTAATAAAGTATTTTGAATGTTCGCCGGTTCCCGCCTCCTTCCCTGAACATTGCTACACATGCCAAATACGCATAATCTTTACTCTGTTTAATTGATGTAAGTGTGAACTCGTGAAATGGCACAAACACTGGGAAGTGTCCCATCGCATGGACTTTGTGTATTGTTTTGCACTCTTTGTCAGTTGTCATGGTTATTCATTTGATTTCATCATTATATTTAGGTGTGTGTGTCTCGTTATCTCCCCTATTGAAGTTCAGTTGAGTTCAGTGTTTTTCGGGTCTCGTCTTAGTAGTTTTGTGGATATACCTTGTTGGAATTAAAGCCTGTCTACCTTCATCATCGTCTTCGTGTGTTGAGTCTCTCTCACACAACCCATGACAGAAGACTGAAACCTTCTCGTGTTTGTGTTAATGCACACTATCAAGTGGAGTAAACATTGAAAGGCTTTTCAAAGCCTTTCAAAGGCTTTTCAAAGCGTGATTGTCTGTACACATACTTGAGTTTGCATCAAAACTGTTTTTTTTTTTTTTGTTAGGGTAGTTTGGTCTAAACAGAGCAGAATTTCTTCCTCTTTTACATTCTTGTCACATTGAAAACTCACTCAGTAAGAATAGGCCTGTAAAAGGAGTCGTACTGGCCGTCTATTAACAGTACGTATAACAGACATTAAGAAGTGTTGGTGCTTGAGAATGGAGGCGGACACTAACAGATGCTGCTTTTCTCTGGAGAACGGGTACGAGAGGTGCTTCACTTTCTGCGCCCGGTTCTCTTCTAGGTTGGGATGAAGAGGATCTGTGACTTTGCTGATGAACGTGTTGATCTTTTCCATCACGCCGCTGCTGCGTTTGACTTCATACACCTACAGTAGGAGCACAGCGTCATCACAGTCGTCACTTGTCACATCTTGGTTTTACACTGGGCAAGCTGGACAAACCTTACTTTTTTAGTAGGCATCTTCAGTTTCATGAACTCAGCCTCGCGACAGAGCACATTCCACGGAGCATGAATCTTCAAAAAGCCCACTCCAGGTGTCTTGGTCTAGAAACACACAACAGATTTTACAGCAAACACGTTTCATGATGCCGACAGGAGACAGACACACTGCTTACTTCACTGTCAGAGCCTGAAACAAGCACAGGTTCATCCCTGCGAACACCCACACACACTGAATCTGAAACTCACTGGAACAAGCACTGGCTTATCCCTGCGAACACACACACTGAATCTGAAACTCACTGGAACGAGCACTGGCTTATCCCTGGAAACACACACACTCAATCTGAAACTTACTGGAACAAGCATTGGCTCATTTCTGCAAACACACACACTGAATCTGAAACTCACTGGAACAAGCACTGGCTCATCCCTGCGAACACACACACTGAATCTGAAACTCACTGGAACGAGCACTGGCTCATCCCTGCAAACACACACACTGAATCTGAAACTCACTGGAACAAGCACTGGCTCATCCCTGCTGAACACACACTGAATCTGAAACTCACTGGAACGAGCACTGGCTCATCCCTGCAAACACACACACTGAATCTGAAACTCACTGGAACAATCACTGGCTCATCCCTGCTGAACACACACTGAATCTGAAACTCACTGGAACAAGCACTGGCTCATCCCTGCAAACACACACACTAAATCTGAAACTCACTGGAATGAGCACTGGCTCATCCCTGCAAACACACACACTAAATCTGAAACTCACTGGAACAATCACTGGCTCATCCCTGCTGAACACACACTGAATCTGAAACTCACTGGAACAAGCACTGGCTCATCCCTGCAAACACACACACTAAATCTGAAACTCACTGGAACAAGCACTGGCTCATCCCTGCAAACACACACTAAATCTGAAACTCACTGGAACAAGCACTGGCTCATCCCTGCAAACACACACACTAAATCTGAAACTCACTGGAACAAGCACTGGCTCATCCCTGCTGAACACACACACTGAATCTGAAACTCACTGGAACAAGCACTGGCTCATCCCTGCTGAACAGACACTGAATCTGAAACTCACTGGAACAAGCACTGGCTCATCCCTGCAAACACACACACTGAATCTGAAACTCACTGGAACAAGCACTGGCTCATCCCTGCAAACACACACACTGAATCTGAAACTCACTGGAACGAGCACTGGCTCATCCCTGCAAACACACACACTGAATCTGAAACTCACTTGAACAAGCACTGGCTCATCCCTGCAAACACACACACTGAATCTGAAACTCACTGGAACAAGCATTAGCTCATCCCTGCTGAACACACATAATCTGAAACTCACTGGAACAAGCATTGGCTCATCCCTGCAAACACACACACTGAATCTGAAACTCACTGGAACGAGCACTGGCTCATCCCTGCTGAACACACACTGAATCTGAAACTCACTGGAACAAGCACTGGCTCATCCCTGCAATCACACACACTGAATCTGAAACTCACTGGAACATTCACGGGCTCATCCCTGCAAACACACACACACTGAATCTGAAACTCACTGGAACAAGCACTGGCTCATCCCTGCAAACACACACACACTGAATCTGAAACTCACTGGAACAAGCACTGGCTCATCCCTGCAAACACACACACACTGAATCTGAAACTCACTGGAACAAGCACTGGCTCATCCCTGCAAACACACACACTGAATCTGAAACTCACTGGAACAAGCACTGGCTCATCCCTGCTGAACACACACTGAATCTGAAACTCACTGGAACGAGCACTGGCTCATCCCTGCAAACACACACACTGAATCTGAAACTCACTGGAACAATCACTGGCTCATCCCTGCTGAACACACACTGAATCTGAAACTCACTGGAACAAGCACTGGCTCATCCCTGCAAACACACACACTAAATCTGAAACTCACTGGAATGAGCACTGGCTCATCCCTGCAAACACACACACTAAATCTGAAACTCACTGGAACAATCACTGGCTCATCCCTGCTGAACACACACTGAATCTGAAACTCACTGGAACAAGCACTGGCTCATCCCTGCAAACACACACACTAAATCTGAAACTCACTGGAACAAGCACTGGCTCATCCCTGCAAACACACACACTAAATCTGAAACTCACTGGAACAAGCACTGGCTCATCCCTGCTGAACACACACACTGAATCTGAAACTCACTGGAACAAGCACTGGCTCATCCCTGCTGAACAGACACTGAATCTGAAACTCACTGGAACAAGCACTGGCTCATCCCTGCAAACACACACACTGAATCTGAAACTCACTGGAACAAGCACTGGCTCATCCCTGCAAACACACACACTGAATCTGAAACTCACTGGAACGAGCACTGGCTCATCCCTGCAAACACACACACTGAATCTGAAACTCACTTGAACAAGCACTGGCTCATCCCTGCAAACACACACACTGAATCTGAAACTCACTGGAACAAGCATTAGCTCATCCCTGCTGAACACACATAATCTGAAACTCACTGGAACAAGCATTGGCTCATCCCTGCAAACACACACACTGAATCTGAAACTCACTGGAACGAGCACTGGCTCATCCCTGCAAACACACACACTGAATCTGAAACTCACTGTAACGAGCATTGGCTCATCCCTGCAAACACACACACTGAATCTGAAACTCACTGGAACAAGCACTGGCTCATCCCTGCAAACACACACACTGAATCTGAAACTCACTGGAACGAGCACTGGCTCATCCCTGCTGAACACACACTGAATCTGAAACTCACTGGAACAAGCACTGGCTCATCCCTGCAATCACACACACTGAATCTGAAACTCACTGGAACATTCACTGGCTCATCCCTGCAAACACACACACACTGAATCTGAAACTCACTGGAACAAGCACTGGCTCATCCCTGCAAACACACACACACTGAATCTGAAACTCACTGGAACAAGCACTGGCTCATCCCTGCAAACACACACACTGAATCTGAAACTCACTGGAACAAGCACTGGCTCATCCCTGCAAACACACACACTGAATCTGAAACTCACTGGAACAAGCACTGGCTCATCCCTGCAAACACACACACTGAATCTGAAACTCACTGGAACAAGCACTGGCTCATCCCTGCAAACACACACACTGAATCTGAAACTGACTGGAACAAGCACTGGCTCATCCCTGCAAACACACACACTGAATCTGAAAACTCACTGGAACAAGCACTGGCTCATCCCTGCAAACACACACACTGAATCTGAAACTCACTGGAACGAGCACTGGCTCATCCCTGCTGAACACACACTGAATCTGTAACTGACTGGAACAAGCACTGGCTCATCCCTGCAAACACACACACTGAATCTGAAACTCACTGGAACAAGCACTGGCTCATCCCTGCAAACATACACACTGAATCTGAAACTCACTGGAACAAGCACTGGCTCATCCCTGCAAACACACACACACTGAATCTGAAACTCACTGGAACAAGCACAGGCTCATCCCTGCTGAACACACACTGAAACATAACTTTTTTTCCTGGAGGACTGATATAAATCTGATCAGACTGGAGCTTGACATGTTTGAATGCAGCATCTCAGACCAGTGTTTTTTAATCCAAAATATCTTAATTCGTGTTCCGAAGATGAACGAAGGTCTTACGGGGTTGAACAACATGGGGGAGAGTAATTACTGACAGAATTTTAATTTTTGGGTGGACTATCCCTTTAATAATTTATGTATAAGCACTGACGTTAGCCAATAATAACAGTGGGCGTTAACACTGAACTCATAAAGGGAAAAAAAAAACAATTTATAACAATGGTATAAAAACAATTTATACCAAAATGCTGAATATAATATGAAAAGTTGGTACTTTTTACAGTGGTTTTAAGCACTCCCTCTAGGCTGGGCGTGACGTCATAAAAGGGACTCCAAGCCTAGAGTTACCGTCAGTCTAATGACAAGTAGGCTAGCAGTTATATTGGAGACCTAACTCAGCTAGAAAAAATGGTGTTGATGAATGAAATAACTCAATTATAAACATACTCGTGTTTGCTGGCTTCAAGAGGATCATGATCCTGCCTGAAATGAGAGTAAGCTATCCGCAAAACAAATGGGTTCAGGCAGCATGCGTCAAAACCAGGATGCTGCGCGAGGCTCGTCAGGTGTGCCGGTCGCGGGTCGAGCTGCTCCGCTAAACTCCAAAACGCGTTCACCTCACGGCAGCACATACTCTCCAATGCTGATCCCACACAAACACCTGTCAAACACAGCGATAGGGACATCGATCTCTTTTTTTCTTTCTGACAATGAGCATGGCTAATTAGTTGCGATTTAGCCCACGCAATATCGCGTTCTGTCTGCAGATGCCAGCAAAAGCGCCATTGTGCCTGTGCAGTGTGTGCATCTCTACAGCCCTGATTAGGACTACTAACACCATGTGGTAACACTTTACAATAACTGTACATGAATAATCATGTACTAATACCTGAATTAATAATTACTTCACTATGAACTAATGATGAGTTAAGACATGTACTAATGAAGAACTAACCTTAACTACGACATGAGTCATATGAATTACTGCATGAATATACCATCTTAACTACACGTTAGTACATGCTTGTTAATTAATGCATTAATTCATGTTTAGGGGTAAACTAAATCAATCAGTCTCCGTAAGAATAAATAAGAAGTAATCTAAATTTGAATTAAACAAATCATTGAATTCTGCCATAATTTAAACTGTAATATCATAATCTGCTATCGGCAGCTTTGTGACAAATAAAGGGAATGGCGCATGATTTTTTAGCCATTAATTACACAGATCCGTCTAATCAAACGTGGACAATAGACTAATAACTAGCACTAATAAATTTAACTTGATCTAAACCGTTTTCTGATTTTTATAGTTTATTTAGGCCTATGTTTAGTAACAGCTACTTTTCTTCCTGGAACTACAGTATGTAGGGTTTGTTTCTGGTGGTACTCTCATTAGTGGTGCACTCGGTGCTCGCTCGGCACATTGGTTGTGTTCCTATGGTAATGCTGGCATTTTAATCTCATAAATGTTGACTTCTTTGGTAAACAGAATTAATAATTAAAGACATGTTTGCATATATGTTGTATTTGGGAGGTTTCAGGAGGTTTGTACAATAATTAACTGTATTTTTTGTTGCTTATATATATGTTTCAATTAGCATTAGCTTATAGCTTATTCCCTATTTTACATGTTAACGTGTCTAATGTGTGTCTTTACAGGTATGTTTGGATTTTCCATATAAAAGGAAGTACATATGTGTTTAATTGTATAAATAATAATAAAAGAACTACACATAATTTGTATTTTTTTTTTTTTTTTGTACCATGGGTGTAAAGGAATAAGGATGGCACTCTTATTGTATTGTGTTTATTCATATTTTAGTTAATGATTTTTAAGTGCATCATTGTGTCATGACTTCACTTGAGGAGGCACATCATAATTAATTCATTATTAACTAACCATACACTAACATCAACTAATGGCTTGTTAATGCATCATTATGTCATGACTTTACTTGAGGGGGCACATCATCACTAACTCATGATTAACTAACCATACACTAACATAAAATAATGGCTTGTTAATGCATGACTGTGTCATGACTTTACTTGAGGGGGCACATTGTTACTAACTCATCATTAATTACTTATAAAGTAACATGAATTCATGACTTGTTAATGTATCATTATGTCATTTCTTGTCTTGCCCCTCCAAGAGTACATCTTTAACCCTCTGGGGTCCAGAAACAGGCCGGCGCGTTTTGCTGTTTTTTTTCCACATAGCAGCAACATAGACTTAAAATACTCCGTCATTTTTGGTCATATAAATAAAATCAATACATGATTATAAACTATAGAGGGTCTTCTTTTTTTGTGTACACTCACATTAACATCAAAACCGTGTGCTTTTGTAAAATGAAGAAAATAAACAGGGTGTGCTTTCTGCCACTCTGTCTCCGTTAACTTTTTTTCTGGAGCACGTCTTTAAACTTAAACAAAGCTCAGCGAATACTATTCACACAAGCATGAGCAATATATCTTTATAATCATTTAAGTTTGTACTTTTAAAACATCTAATTCAAAACTAAAATAAATATTCTCTGTTTATGTAATCTATTAAAAAAGAGAGAGGTGTCAGCCGATCTCATTATCGTTCTCTCAGCTCATTCTGCTAATGTGACACGCTCACGGAGAGCGCGCGGTATTCAAACGCAACTGATCTGAAGCAACACATGCAAACGTGTCAACGCCCCTCATAAACGCGATAACACGACAAATGTAATCATCAGATTAATGTACTATTTCTTCTTGCGAGGCTGTGTGAGGAATAATCCTGGGACATTTACCTCAGAACATATGCTGGTTTATTTTCATTTCGAGGAGCAACAGATCCATCTGAGAAGTAAGTTTTTTATTATTATTGTTCTAATCGCGATATCCTAGTGTATGTAAACCACAAAAAGAGTGTTTAAATATGAATCGCGTGTGTGAATGAATGAACTGAACAGTTTTTACCAAACCCTATTGCTATACTGAGATATGTGAAAATCGACTGAAATATGTTGAAATAACGTTAAAATGTCTTTGTATTAGCAACGTATTAAACTGCAAATTAATATTTATATGCCCTAATATAGGCTATCATAAAAACAACAAACGATATGCCTATGTTACAGACGAAATATGAAAGAAAACATTTCGTTGACTAGTTTTGGATAGATTATTAACTGTTTACTGTAAACTAAACTACTGCCACATTGAATAAGCTTTTGTTCACCAATTTCTGCTCAAATGTTAAATATATTAGGCTATATTTGTTTTGTCAAAAATAAAGTCATCATCTAGGATGCTATTATAGTGTTTGTTCCAATCAGGGCTGGACTGGTAATCTGGCATATCGGGCAAATGCCCGGTGGGCCGACGTGCTTTTTGGGCCGATACATCTTTTCTTTTCTTTTTTTTTTACGGCCCATAAAACTCGTACATCAAAAAAAAAAATCATATTTTTTTCCAATGACAGACCGGCCCATGAAACACGTGTCACGGTAGATGTATTCGCTGGTTCCTTCTAGTCTTGTGTTTATGTTGTTGTATGAGTGCACGTGTGCAAGGGGCGTGTCTGTATGTCATTACCTGATCCACTCCAGCTGTTCATCATTACAATCACCAGCTGCAGTTCATCTCACCACGCTTCTTAAACTCACCGCTGTTCTCTCACCTTTGTCAGATCGTTGTTTGATGTTCCCCTGTCTTCTGGTTCGTGTTCCTGCCTGGTGTTTCCTGTTCGTCGTCTTCCGTGTGGATTTGGATCGTCTCACCGTTTGTCTGCACGTCACCGGTATTGACCATCGAAGTCCCTGCGTCACCTATCTCCACCTGGCTCACTGCACCCTGGACTTGTGTGTTTTGTGCTAGAATAAATATTGTATTATACTCGCGATTGCTTCCTGTGTTTCTGCTTAACATGACAGAACGATCTGACCATGGTATGGAAGCAGCGAGCGCCTCGTCATCCTCACTCGAAGAGTTCATCCATCACAACACGTAGATCAACGGCCCATTGGTTGTTTTCTTGATTGACACTGGGCTGGCCCAATCAAATCTTTAAACACCTCCCCCTTTGTGCTTTGAGTGAGCGAGCAGTGTCAAGTGTGTATCTGTCTATATCAGTGGTTCTCAACCTTTTTTTTCAGTGGGCCACACTATGTCTAAGTTCAAGTTTCACGGGTCGCATATCATTTACATTTGGCGTCACCAATGCACACTAAGATATTGAGCATTAAGGTATCTAAATGATTACAGTTAGATTTATTATTATTATTAGAGAGTATAATTCTACTTACCATTACTGGGACACCTGATGTTGTCGGGAGCAGACCAATTTGGTGAAATTTGGCTCAAAAGGAGTAACAGCACAATGAAGTTGTGACTGTAAGTTGCAGTCTGTAAGACGTGCACGGAAACGTGACTTGATGCGCGTCATTGCAGAAAATGTGCGTTCGCAAATGTATGTCGACCCAAATATGGAAAGCACTTTTGAACTTAATAATCTGAGGTTTTGTCCAGAGATGTTTCGCCACATTTCTGTAACTGAGGATGACTGTTGCGCGGTATGGCTGTGTCCTCTTGCCTGAACATCCATCAGTTCATCTTCGAGTGCGCGGCGGGACAAACCGAAAGTTGCAGCCAAGTCCTTGATTTTTTCCACAGGGAAAGTCAATGGCTCTCCGATGAAATATCCTGCAGATTTTATTTTCTCAAAATCAGAAAAACGTGAGGTGATTTTTTCCTGCATTTGACTGAGTGGTTTAACGAATCGTTCTTTCTGTTGTATGTCCAGTACACCCTCACACACGTCATTCAGAAGTGAAAAGTGAGTTAAATCATCATCTTTGAGTTGTGCCGTGTACAGCCCTAGCTTCATTTTGAAACTCAGCTCAACAGGTCATCAACATGTTTTTCGTCACCTTGAAGTTGTAGGTTCAGCTTGTTTAGGTGAGCTGTGACATCTGAAAGAAAAGCAACGTTTGTTTTCCACTCATTGTCTCTCAAGACTGGAAATCTTTCTCCCTCGCCAATGTCATTAAGAAAGTTTACTATCTCGGGGAGAACAACCAGAAAGCGATGCAAGACTTTTCCAAGACTTAGCCATCTCACTTCACTGTGCAGAATGAGGTCTCCGTAAGCACTGTCCAGTTCGCCCAACAACGTAATAAAACGGCGGTGCATGAGAGGCCGCGCTCGAATGAAATTGACCACCTTGACCACAGTGTTCATAACCTCCACGAAGTATCCATCAACGAGCTTGCTGCATAGTGCTTGTTGATGCACAATACAGTGAAATGCCAACAAGTCAGGGGAG